>NW_014569836.1:184948-187786 GCF_001313835.1 Polistes canadensis
TTCCCTTTTTTTTTTTTTTTTTTTTTTTTTGCATTAACACGATCACAAAAAATATCTCTCGCTATTTTTTTTTTTTTTAATGACTTCATTAAAATTCATAAGTTTTACTTTGAAGAAAATGGAACACAATACGATTTAATAATAATAATAATAATAATAATAAAATGTCATCTATATACGAGTTATCGATTATTTCAAATTATAATCTCAATAAAACAATATTGCCAGAGTTATTTTAACTTATTACACAATTAACAATTCTTTTTCTTTTTTTTTATTTATAATTTTAAACGTCAAGATTGATTTGTTAAAGGTAATAAAAAAAAAATTAAATAAAATGTAATAAGTTGCAGGAACGACCAGGTAGACTCTAGAATATACGTGAAAAGAAAACGACAAAAAAAAATAAGAAAAGAAAAGAAAAGAAATAGAAAATAATAGAACTAGGTGGAAACAGTAGTTTTCTTACTGTTCTATCCAATTTCCTTGACTTCTTTTCAACCGAAAGGTAACTTCAATACGGGATGATGCTGTGTGTGTGTTACTACCTTTTGCGTTTCTCAGAAAAACCCCGTGTCTCGTATATACGTAAAGGATAATAAAGGAAAGGTAACTTTGACGCTAATTCTTTTGGACTTTTTTTTCAAGAAACTTTATGGTATAAAGTAGTACTAATACTTTGTTGCAATAAGTGATGTTAAAAATGGCTCTACTAACTAAATAAAAGTCTCTCTCTCTTTCTTGAGATTCAAATTATTATTATTATTATTATTATTATTAAATATAAATGAAATTCTATTTTATTACAAACAACTTCTTTTAATTATTTCTATGCAATAATCAGTAAAACGTTACTAGAAAAAATGTACTTTTTATTTACTTGTATTATATATATATATAAGAAAATTCTGAGTTTCTTCGTGAGAAGAAGTTGTAAGTACGCTATTTCGTATATACTTTATTCATTTCCGGCAAAGGAAACTTACTAAGAAATAAGGATAATAATAAAGAAGTAACGTTCATATCTTCACGGTTTTCCGACTTCTACAACTTTTCACTATCAACCTATTTATATATATATATAATACATTCCTTTTAAGTTGACCTCTTCTTTTTTCAATTTATAACATGTTTTATATAACACACGTTAAAAAGTGTATCAATTGAAAACAACAAAAATAATTAATCGATCTAATTATGTATAATAATTCTATTATCATCTATCATATGATTAAAAAAAAAAAGGAAAAGTAAAATGAATAATAAACTTATTTCATTAATTATAAATTCAATTTCAACTATATATATATATATATTGTCTTATTAATTCATAGTACAAATCGTAGTGATGAAAAACAATGTATAAATAAAGTAATATAAAATACAATAAAAGAAAAAAAAGAAGAAAAAAGAATAATAAGAAGGTGAAGATGGAAATGTGCGTGGTATCGAAAATGCATATCGATCGGATGTCAGGTGTTCAATGGAAAGAAAACGAGGAACGACGAGAGTGGATGGGTGGGTGGTGGTTGTTTGGTTGTATCACACAGCTGCATACCTGTGTGTTCTATTTGCACCATATATATACCATGTTCTCTCTCTCTCTCTCTCTCTCTCTCTCTTTCTCTCTCTCTTTATCTCTCACACACACACACACTTTCTGTTTGCACCGAACAGCATCTCACGTGTCAATTCGAATCGTCGTTTCGTAACGTGCCACCTTCAACCGAACGAACGAACGAATGAACGAACGTGTTCGAATGCATTCGAACTAGTTCGATATTACTACGATAAGCTAGCTAGCTGTATTCCCTTTACACACTACGACGAACTATTCGCACAAGGGGTGGGAGAGTGTGGGGTGGTATGGGAGGTAAGAGAGTGTGGGGTGGTATGGGAGGTAGGAGAGTGTGGGATGGTATGGAGAGTAGGAGAGTGTGGGGTGGTATGGGGGGTAGGAGAGTGTGGGATGGTATGGGGGGTAGGAGAGTGTGGGGTGATATGGGGGGTGGGTGGTCTTTTCATCCTACTCTCATTCTTTTCCTCGTGATGGTGTATATAACACACTCCCATTGGCCACCACCATATACGTTCGTCTAACTTTATCACCTATCCTTGCATCCTTTTCAAACGACGTGGAAAATAACACGAGCAACGGGGTGGGGTGGAGGTGGGAAGGAGGAACGACGACTATTCCATTTTCTATTCTTCATTGTTTTTTTCCTCGCCTCGTCTCGCCCCCACCCAACCAACCCCCTCACCACCTTTTCCCTTTCCTTCCTTCCTTCCTTTTTATACTTTTTATTTTGAATTTTTCTAATATTCAATGCGTGCGCATAAAATTTTGATAAATATTTTCACGAAGGATTGGTTTTTTCCGACAGTGATTTCGATTTGTTTATTTGTTTGTTTGTTTGTATTGTGTGAGGATTTGATGCATGGATTGTACACCACGTTATAGAAAATGATTAAAGTGTATGATATAATTTTGTCGCATAGCACAATGCGAGAAATAATTGATAATATTATGTCGAATTCACGATCATTTTTAATATAAACACCATACCATTTGATTCTGTACATTTTATATCGCATTTATTATTTTACCATAATTAAAAGAATTTGTAATATTATTATTATTACATTTCCCCTCTCCCTTCTTCTCCGCGCTCCAATAAGTCATTATGTAAAAGCAAATATGTTTTTCCGATGTAATTAAATTTAATAGATAACTGGAAGAAGATTAAATTTAACTTTGCCATTAAATTCGTAGGAAATTTACTTTACGAACCGAATTCTCGAATATTTTAATATATTTCCAAAAAATATATATATATA
>NW_014569836.1:187804-190777 GCF_001313835.1 Polistes canadensis
TATCAAACGTTTATCTTATTTTTTTTTTAACATTTTAAAACAAACTTTTGACAAACGTCCCAACACGAGGAAACAAAATTAAAACATATTCGTACAAATTGAAAATTCTCAAAAAGAAATAAAAAAAAAAACTCTCTGTAGTAATATTTAATAATTAATTATTATTAAAATGGGACACATATTAAACCTATCCCAGTTTAATAATTCATTTACGAGTTTCTATATTTCATATTTTACATTTTCATCTATTCTATATTTATATCATCTGTTTCTTTTATTTTTTTGTTTTTTTTCTGTATTATCGTTAAAAAAACGAGATTATATTCTATAAGAAGATCATCGAAACAGTTTTCCCTTTCATTTGCATAGCCAGGGTTAGTGTTATTCGTTTGAGTGGAGGTGAGGGGGGAGCTGGGAGTTGGGGGTTGGAGGGTAGAAGATCTCGTTTCGTATTCCAACTCACTAATACAATAATCGCTTTTCATAGTTATTCCTTTTAATGCATATTACAGGAACACGATAGTTATGGAATAAAACGTTGGTTGGTTGGTTGTTCCTCGTTTGCTTTTCTATGTTCCGGAAAAAAAAAGAATAAAAAAAAAAATAGTAGACTACACTCGAACCAAGCCAACACTACCACCACCCCTCCCCCTCCCCCCATCCCGACCCCCGAAGGGTTTTCAAGTTGAATGCAAACGATGTTAGATGTGTCCCCTATACGAATAAAAGAATATTGCCTATAGAATTTATTTGAATTGTATATTCTAACCCAGATATCGTGAACGAACGATATCGTTTTACCTCTAACCCGAATCTACCCCCATTACCAATCCCCCAACCACCCACTCACCCTATCACATTTTTGCTATCTCTCTCTCACTTGTTTTTCTTTACCTAAAAACACGCCTTCTTCTTTTCTTTTCTGTTTTGTATGTTTTACTATCAGAGTTTATTCTGGATTTTTCTTTCTTTTTTTTCTTTGAAAATTTTTCACGGCATGGACTTTTTTCTTTACCTTTGTCCAATAAATTTTTTATATACTTAAATCAGCAAATTTTTTTACTCTACTTCATTTTTCAATCAAATCACCTCTCTAACAAGATTTATATATATATATTTTATTCTTTTTATAATTAGAAAAGAAAGAAAAAAAAAATAACCGATAATAATTAAAGATAATATAATTTTCATCTATTTAAAAATCCATAGAAAATATTTTAATTTATGAAATTGACTTGTTGATTGATCATCTGACCAAACAATTTGCATAATATTTTAATATTTGAATTTGGATCTTTCTATAATCCAATATTAAATTGAAAATCGATACAAATATTGAACATCAAGTTGTTCCTTCTCTCTCTCTCTCTCTCTCTCTCTCTCTCTCTCTCTCTCTCTCTCTCTCTCTCTCTCTCTCTCTCTCTCTCTCTCTCTCTCTCTCTCTCTCATAGAATTCAGTTTCGATTAATTGCTTTCGCGCGTATTTCTTTTACTTTCACTCGTCCGATTTAAAGCAAAAGAAAAAAGGGCAATTTTACTATCGACCATGTATTTTATCTCGACTACCATCCTTTTACCAAGGATTTATTTAACTGCCATAGTAAAAAAGGGAGGGGGGAGGGGTGATAGGAAGGAAAAACGATCTTCGAGATCGATCGAGCGTGTATTATGGGGAGGAAGAAGAAAAAAAACAAGGAAACGACGACGATCGACTTCGTTTTTCGAGAATTCGTGTTCGAAAGAAAGAACTAAAAAAAAAAAAAAATAAAAGAAAAAACAAAGAAGCCAAAGGAATACGAAAAAGTTCCTTCTAATGCTTTCCTTTACTCATTTTCTTTTTTTATTTATTTATTTCTCATTTTTTTTTTGTTTCTCCTTCATTTCTTCGTTTCTTCTTTCACCTTGGTGTATGTTAGATTTATACACCACTACCTCTAACTCTAACCCCCGTACCACCGAATGTGATACGAAATGTTTTAGAAAATATTCGTGAAAATATTCGTAAAGCTTTTGTTCGAGCGTAGGATGTGTGTTCCTAAATTAAAATCACAATACTTTTCCGACGCCCTCTTCTTCTTCTCTCTCGGTTTAACAATGTAGTCAAGCAACAGGAGAACGAGTTATGCATACTTCTATAATTCAAGCACGATGGCTACCGGACTAAAGGAAACTGACAAAAAGAAAAAGGGAAATAGTTGAACACTGCACGAGAAGAGGTGGAGGAGGAGGTGGAGGAGGAGGGAAGGTCTCCCACCGCTTTTGTGTCACACACGAATACTCGGAATTCTTCTTCTTCTTCTTCTATAAGAAGAAAATTTATTTCGTTATATTAATATTCGTGTTTTAAATGAATTATTAAATGACGACCATATCATATCAAACAAATAACTTTGAATCATTCTTTAGTATTTTAATAATTTTCAATCAATTCCCCTACGTCTAGTTGGATAAAAATATTATTGGAATGTTTAAAGTATTTTATCAACCAATATATATATTTTTTGTTTCTTCTTCTTTATAATCTCTTCCGAGATTTTGCTATGGTTTTTACATTTCTCTACGGTAAAATAAATTATAAAATAAATTACAAAATCAAAGGAATATAAGTAATAATTTAGATTAACGATTATTTGCATACATTTTTACGTGAAAATGATATTTGCAAATGCAATTATTGTGGCGTATCGACAAAATATTACGTCTACGTAAATCATTATAATGGCGTGTAATATCTAAGAAGTTAAAATTTCTGCATCGAATATTAAATGAAATTCACCAAAAATCACTATAGCAACGTGCAATACCTAAGAAGTTAAAAATTCTGCATCGAATGTTAAATGAAATTCACCAAAAATCACTATAATAGTGTGTAATATCTTTGAAGTTAAAAATTCTGCATCGAATATTATATATATTTATATATATTATATATTTATTATTATATTATTTATATTTATATATATATTTATATAT
>NW_014569836.1:190937-192680 GCF_001313835.1 Polistes canadensis
TATATTCCCTGCTTTTAATTTATTATTTCAATAGAAATAATATTAAATTCAAATTACATTATTGATCGAACTCGTGTTTAATGATAAAACATAAAAAAAAAAATATAGAAAATGCGACGTGCAATAAATTTTATTTTTATAAAATATGAATTAAAATATAGTTAAAAAATTAATAAAAAAAAATAAATGAATGATCTCTCGTTTGTTTCAGCTCGGCGATTAAACGAATATATTCGTCATTACGAACCACTTTCCTATCCAACGGAGGAGGTCCACAGAGGTCACCTGAGGGCCAAGAGGTCGGTCACCCGCGACAATTTCGTGACTTTAAAGTTTCGTTCGCATAACAGAGACTTTCACATTCGACTGAAGCGAGACCTGAAAACGTTTAGCAATAATCTAGTTATAGAAGGTCCTAATGGACGTCAAGAGGAACTTGATACCTCGCATATTTACGAGGGTCATCTCATTGGTAAGCAAACATTTTTATTATTCAATTATTTCTTTCTCTCGTCCAAAAATAAAATTATTAATAAATAGGTATTTTAGAAAGAATTTGAACATTCAAAAGAACTAAAACTTCGTTTTGATTAGTTGTTAGTTAATTAATAATTATTTACTTAACTAATAATAATAATAATTTAATTATCAATATTCTTGTCCAAAAATATGTTAAATGTAAATAATAATATATTAATAATAATAATAATAACTAGTAATAATTAGTTAGTTAACTAATCAAAACGAAATTCTAGTTCTTTTGAATATACAAATTCCCTATGATACCTATTCATTAATTTTTATTATTTTTATTATTTTCATTATTATTTTTTTTTTTTTAATTATTCTCAATATAACTTAACACGAATTATTATCTCAAATACGATATTGATCAATTAAAACAATATACATTGTGATAAAGATATATTCGAATTCGTATTGTTATTAAAGTATTGTCGAAAATTTATACAATCCTTGAATTAATCACGCGAATAAAAAGAAAGAAAAAAAAAAGAAAAAGAAGAATATGAATAATATTAACAGGATTTTATTGTACGTGAGTTTTTAATTGGAACGAGAGTAACAGTAATTTATAATAAACCCGTAGGAAGAAATTTAACCGCCCACACACTCTTGTGGTCAAGAGACAATTATTAACGATTGTATAATTAGCTTTAATTTTCGATATTCGAATAATGTCGGCTGAAACATCGAAACAAAAACTTTGAAGATTGAGGAGCCTCGCGAAACTACTTGAGAAACATTATTGACAATAATGATTTAAGAGCCATTATTATTAAAAACTTATTATTAAAACCTATCGTGAAATAAAAAGTTGAGTGCTTTCGCAAGAAGAACCTCAATGTTATTCAATATTTAAAAACCCGTAATAAATTCGTACACGCCAATCTAATCATTCTATCGGAATGAACATCAAGATTAAGTACTACGATGAAGTTGAAAAGTATTTTTACGAAAAGGTAAGAATAAAAAAAAAAAAAAGCGTGAGCGTAGATATAATAACATGATATATACACTGATACCAATAACAATTTATATTTGAATCTTTGAACAATTATTTTCCTCGTGCAAATATTTCTTGGATACCTTTAAAAAGAAATAATAAATAATCCAAGAGTTATTATTAATGATCACGTTGCAATAAAAAAAATAAAAAAATAAAGTGCATAGTAAATTTATAAACGTCATAGCATGATCATATCGAATACTTATTATAATAAT
>NW_014569837.1:0-3267 GCF_001313835.1 Polistes canadensis
CTGACGAGCCAAATAAAGCGTACTTTTTAGTACTGACTGGGCTCAAATAAAGTCGTTATTGTGTTTTATTTTTCCTATCCTCCTTTCCATTAATAAAGAATCTCGATATCACCCGTAAGGGCATTTTTCGATTCACTACTATTCACTGGAGTACCGATTGAGGCATCGGTCGCAACAACAAACATATAATATAAATATTTCACATATATAAACACCTGTGTGCGTATTAATAATATATAATATATATATTAAAATGAGAACACCAAAAGTGTTTGTGCATATTTTTTTTTTGCATTAACATTGTTAAAATAAATTATAGAAAAACAAAAAAAAACAATTCATACATCTATATAAATCGTAGAAAAATTCTCGTTCGATTTTAGCAATAGATGGAGAAACGAGGAAGTTATCTTTTGAAATATAATCGTCCCTCGAATAGCGTATCAATTTTTTTTTTTTTTACAAACTCCCTAACATTCGTATAAAATATCGTAGGAAATATCGTTTGCGGAAATGTTCTCGACATCCTGGCTAGTCCGTGGAATATCCTTTCCGATTTTCGATATACATATACATATATATATATATATATAGTATTTGTTAAAAAAGAAAAAAGAAAAACAGTATTTCATTGGGATAAAATGTTCTTTGAATAACAGATTTTTATTGGAAAATAAATATATAATATTTATAATATTTGCTAATATATATAAACTACATTAAATAAAAAAACACGTGTGTGCTTATTAATTATATATAATATACAATATATATTAAAATAAAAACACTATAAAGTGTTCGTGCATATCTTTTTTATTGGCATTAACATTGTCAAAATAAATTATACAAAAACAAACAAAAACAATTCAATTGTGCAATTTGTATGACAATTTATAACAGAATAAAAAAAGCAGAAAATATTGTTTTCACCTTTATATAAAAATAAGAAAAATTCTAATGTGTTACTCAGGATATATAATATTTAATCTTAAAAACATTTTACGCGTTCTCATCAAAGAGTAATATTGTTATTCCTGAGGATATCGAATATCCACTTTGCCAGACATTGCTACAAGTTCTTATATTTGCATATACATAAAAGGCCGCAACGTAGGAGAAGAGAGTCCGTGCAAACAGGAGGAGAAGTACATTTGAAGAGAAAGAGAAAGAGAGAGAGAAATAGAGAGAGGAAGGAAGGGTCCTTCGACAAACATGTCGGGAGTTTCGAAGGGTCCACATAGAGAGAGGAGACCAATGGTATATAGTAGACTAAGCCCTCTCTTCTATTTTGAAATTCCAACGTTGACGGTCTATCTTCTCGTCTCGTTGTCCTCCTCCTCCTCCTCCTCCTCCCCCTCCACCTCATCCTCCTCCTCATGCTTCTACTCCTCCTCTTCCCTTTCATCGTCATCTTCCTCGTTTTCGTTATAGTATAGTACATCTACATATGTACGACACTGAATTACAGGAGTATTTTGTACCACCCAGTTCCTACTGTGTATGTGTATGTGTGTGTGTGTATATATACGTGTTTGACAGTAAATTTGAAACCAATTTATATTTGGTTAGAAAATTAAATATAAAATATAATACACAGGGAAATATCTATATTTAATTAACATTATTATATTGATTATATTGTAAATTAATTTTAATTTATAGAATTATATTTCTGATTACTTGAACAAGTTTTAATGAAATTAATCGTAAATTTGTTTAACGTAAATATATTTTATTATCATATTTATCTATAAAAATGTGAATTATTTGTTAGATATTTTAATATTTATAACATGCATCTGAAAATGAATGCATGAAAAATGTATTTTAAACATTTAAGTACTTTTATTTATGTTAGTTTTTCGTCGACGTTATTATTTCACAAAAATTATTATATTATATATTTTTCTTTTTTGTTTTATATAAACTCGTCTTACTTGGCAAAATGATTTGTCAGGAAATACACAGATACATTATATTTTTGTTATTTTTTCAAAATGGATTATTCGAAATAATCGTAGTAGGATCGTGATCCTTATCGACGATCGTTATCCTACCCTCGTTCATTATCTTCTGCCATTATCTCGAACGTTATTCGAATTGCATAGTAATCTCTTTCTTCCGAAGATTCCTCTACTTCTTTATTCCTTTCTTTCTTTCTTATTATTTTTCTTTTTGCAGTATCATGAACTTCGCTTGTCTCATTTACATTTATCGTTAGTCATCTTGCAGCTGCAACACTTCCTATCATTTTACAACAAGACAATATTACAAAACTATAAGATAGGTATACATTATTTCTTAGCAATCGAACGATCAATTACACAACGATAATTTTTCATTTCCATGAATTAACCACGCATAACGAGTACAATTGATGCAAACAACTTGAATTAATAATAATAATAACATAATAATTCCATAGAAATAAGATTACGCGTAATGTAAAACCAGTCGGAAAAATTGATATCAAATTTAAACGGATTTGAAATGTATGACAAAATGCGTGAACACTTTTTTAACGTTAATTCGACTACCAGTGTAAGGGCCGAAAACTTATTAAGGGCTCACGATCATTAATTAGCTCGAAATTAAACGGATTAGTGGGTAAGAATGAGAAAGAGAAAGATAGAATGAACAGTGAGTGAGTGAAAGAAAATAAACGTGTGTGTATGTGTATGCGTGTGTCCTATGGGATTCGTCATGGTTCTCGGTGTTCCATGCAGCCTCAGTTGCAAGAAGATAGAACGGTCTTCATTACCTGCTAGCCGCTCGTTATGTTCTCAGTTTGAACCTTCGTACCTTTCCTCTCCCACGATCCCATACACCAAACCCTTTCTAGACAACCTTTCTACAAACTGTATGGTCTGTACGAAACTCTGAAACTTCAAACCAGAAAGTGCGTCTATCCAACCTACTCTATATTTTTTTGATCACACGTTACATCTCACCTTTAATTACAGGTGATCTGTCATAAACCTTGTTCTTATATTTTATCGATAATTATAACTAATATATTATAATTATTTGTAATGTTATAATATGTAATATTTTGACACATATCAATTATTATGATCGTTTTTGTTTTATATCTTCGTTAGATATATTCTAATAATTATAAAATACGTTTAATATTGTTATTACTTTTCTATACACAGAACGATGTTATTAAATGAATATTTAAATATTAACATATATATAAAAAAATTATATATTACTTCTCTCGAATTATTTGCATTTTAATATCTAATTTTGATTTCTGAATAT
>NW_014569837.1:3530-7354 GCF_001313835.1 Polistes canadensis
TGATTTTTAAAAATATCAAAGATATTCATACACAAATATTATCATACACAAAGTATTCATACACAAGTATATCATACACAAATATTATTAATTATTATTAATATATAATTATCGTGTTAACATATCAATGGTGAATACTTTAACGGTGAGAAAGATAAATTCTATTTATTAACAAAATATAATAAAATTAATATAAAACGATGAAAGTTGGCGTTGTTGATGGGGGGAGGGGGGAACACTTTTGAAGATTTTGAACTCTTTGGACAGTTAAATGAAATAGAAAGAGAGAAAGAGAGAGAGAATACTGAAGGGATTCTCTTATCGCGTAACCCTCGTAATTCTCAACGAGTTCCTAGCATTTCGTGCGATCCTTTGCCATTTCGTGATACATACCATTGCCTATAAACCGTCACGAAGGTCTAGCGCCGCATAATTTTCCGTCTACGCCAGTTGTTGACCTGTACCAACACCACAAACTTCGAACTACACGAACCTACCACCTTCCTCTACCTTCAAACCTATCTAACATCCCTACGGTGTTGTCCGTCATTCCATGGATACCCGTTAACTTCACAAAGAAAAAGAAAAACCTAGTGAAATAAAAAGACAACAAAGAATTAACAACGAATTCTATTTTTATCCACAAAAAATTTGAACCCTCCACCCATCCCTCCTCCTCATCCTGCCACCCTTCTTATGATCGTTTGATAGCCATAAGAATTATTAAAAATAATAATTAAGGTAAAAGTATAGAATTGTAATCTAGAGATGAACAAATATTTTTATTGTATTATAATTATATTTCATTATTTTCTATTATTGTTTTGAAGGATTAAAATAAAAATATTACGAAACAAACAAGAAGATAAGCTTTGTAATAAAAAGATATTAATGTAGAAAAGTTAAATTCGTGTAAATTGGTATGGTGATGGGTAGGGAAGGAAGATAACCATAGTCCGGTTAGAATAATTTCTTCTTTCCGAACATACAAGATAGTTTTTCCCCAATCTCCAATTCTAAAAAAGTTTGAACAATTTTCTTGCTTGTGCATCGATGAAAATTGGATAGAGATAGAAAAGGTTCGACGACGTAGGGAAGAATATAAAAAAAAAAAAAAAGAAAAAACAAAAAAGAGTAGGAAGCACCTGGTAGAACAAAGGACCCATTGCTACCATTGGAAATACACCTATAGACATCTAGGATAAGAATCTTTCTCTTTTCGTTTCGTTTCCTTTCTAGTTTCTAGTTTCTAGTTTCTTTTATTTCTTTCTTTTTCTTTTTCTTTTAGCCCTTTATCTTCTGTCTTTCTTTCTCTCTCTTACTATTCTATCTCTAGTAGAATAGCTGTGTGAAGTAGTATATATAGATATATATATATATATGTATATATAAGCATATCCGATTGGAAAAACGGAGTAAAACGTTGGTAGGTTTTTTTGTATACACAAGGTATATTCTTATGGAGTGGGTGTACTTTTGACTACACGGATACAACCGATGTTAGTATAAACTATCGAAAGTTGAAGTATCTTTTTTAAGAGAACATCCTAGGATTTCTTTTTTTTCCCCTTCCGATTGTTTCTATTGATATTGGGAGGGGGAAGAAAAAAATATGTTTGTCATAGAATAAATATTGATGGTAGGGTTTAATAAGAAGTTAAGTATTTTATACAAAATAAAATAAATAATAAAAAGGATTAAAATCAAATAAAATATTTTTCTGGATAAAAACATCTCAACCTAGCCTATGATACATATTTCTATATATATATATATATGTATGTATGTGTATTTACTTATATAAACAATTTTATGTGTACACATAGGAAACATATCGCGGTTGGATACACGCGAACGCGTAAAAGAAATTCCCTTTTCGTTTTTGGGCTTCCCTACGAACACTTTATGCGACTGTTAGTTCGGTAAAAAGGTTTTCCCTTTGGTTCAGTTTGGTTCACCGTTCTTCGTCCTTTAAGAATCCTTACTTTTCTTGCTTCCAGTCTAAGGAAAAGGAAAAGGAAAACGTGTTTTCCGTAGGTGGACTTCGTATGAGGACGAACTATGTCGGCGGATTGATAAAAAGAACGAAAGAAAACTGGAAAACGTTTTGTATCGTGAAACGAAGGACCGTGTGTAAAAGAGAAAACAAAAAGAAAATAAAAAAATAAGAGAGAAAGAGAGAGAGAGAGAGAGATGACTTGTGGAAAGTGAGAACCAAGAAAAAAAGGGGTTTTTTTATTTTATAAAATATATAAAAATTTTCTTCCACAAAAATAACTTACACGCGATCAATTTTAATGATATTATATTTTATACTTTGTGATTTTTATTATAATCAGGTTTTTAATGCACAACTTACAAAGTTTTTTTTATCATTATTTCACTTATATTTATCTCACATTTTTGTTTGTGATTTTTATTATTATTAATTATAATATAACAAATACCAGAAAATAATTCGTTAGATTTTGTTTCTATGAATTAAAAAAAATAAAAAAGAATTTTCTTTATATAATTATTTATTGTTTGTTTGGGGATTAAAAATCTTTCCGATCTATTATTTTATTCGATTAACAAATGAAGTTGTTATCTCGTGTGTTCATTTTTATTTTTTCTAATAGTCAATTATCTTCCTCTTTCCCCTTTTTCTATTTTCTTTTCTTCCTTAAATGACTTTTTAAAAGAATAAGAAGAAGAATAAGAGATTATTAAGAAAAGAAACAGATGGTCAAATTTTGTTGAAACATGGTTTATTGCTTTATTATGTTGTGGGACTCAAAGCAACGGGTGATACGTTACTCAGGTAGCAAACATAACAGGGAAACTCGACTAACTATGGTTGGTTCGAGGGTTCGAAGGACGACCGGTTCAACTTCACCAAGGATAACTCCGATTTTCTACCATAAAAAACTTAACACACACACACACCTTTGTATTTCTCTTTCTCAACGATTTTTTTCTTCTCATTCTCCTCCTCCCCACCCCGTTCATCTTCTTCTTTCTTTCTTTCTTTCTTTTTCTTACATCTTCGGGCAATTTCTTTCAACTTTCGTTTTTTTTATTTTCCCCTTTTTTTCCAGGGCGGTTTTATTTTTTTTTTTTTTCCTTCTTACCACACGTAATATTTCCGATGATATATTATATATCATTATTATCCTATAATGATCTAGGTATCTTCATAAATCTATCGGAAATATTTTGGTAGAATGATTTATTGGATTGGTAACTAACACCCAATAATCCCTTCCCCCTCCTCCTCCTCCTATTCCTATCGTTGTTAATTTAGATCAGAATTATCTTTCTAACGTTGTTATATAAAATCAAGATAAATGTTGGTTAAATGCGATTATTAATATCGTTTCTATTTAAGATCTTATTTTTTGTTTTTTTTTTTTTGGTTTTCTCTTATAAATCCGATCGATGGATCGTTTGCGATTATCCGAAATCCTTCGAAAAAAATCACCTAAGAGATTACGATATAAAAGAAAAATATATCTAATATAAGAAATAATGGCAGTGATATTGGTTAATCCTGTGATATATAATAATACACGTTCTACGATTATTTTGAAGATAATATACGTGTCAGTAATTAGGACAATTTATCAAGTTCATACAAAAAAATAAATTCATGCTATAATTCATTTTTATGTAATATTATTATCATTGAGATAATATATTAAATAAATCGTTAGCTTTGTCAATGCATGTGTATTATAGTTAATTAATATGTAGAATTTTGATATATAAAACACGTAAAGAGAATTAAATTCATATTAAATGTAATAATTAATAATTTAATCAATCAATATTGTGTGTTAATT
>NW_014569837.1:7716-9671 GCF_001313835.1 Polistes canadensis
TTTTAATCTTTTTTTCCTAAATAAATCATTAGCTTTATTAGTGCATGTGTATTATAGTTAATTAATATGTAGAATATTTTGATATATAAAACACTTAAAGAAAAAGAATTAAATCAATATTGTGTGTTAATTATATTTCTACTTTTTATTTTAATTTTAATCTTTTTTTCCTAAATAAATCATTAGCTTTATTAGTGCATGTGTATTATAATTAATGAACATGTAGAATTTTGATATATAAAACACGTAAAGAGAATTAAATTCATATTAAATGTAATAATTAATAATTTAATCAATCAATATTGTGTGTTAATTATATTTCTACTTTTTATTTTAAGTTTAGTCTTCTTTCCTACTTTTTATATTGTGAATCATATATATATATAATTATGATAGATAATAATTATATAGATTTTGATATATTTCTTTGTAAATGATATCTTTGATTTCTATCATAGTCATCGGTTTGGTGTCAAGAAAATCAAAGGGTTTCTAAGACGAGGTATACTAGTTTATTGTTATACGAACTCATGCACTTAACTCGATACTAGAATTATGGTTTTGTAGGTTGTTGTTGTTGTTGTTGTTGTCTAGACGTGACTAGGTGTTCTCGAGGATATCTTCTACCCAACCATCATCGAATTGAGTTTAAACAGAGATATAGGAAGGAAAACCATTATTCTCTTTTCTTCTTCTTCTTCTTCTTCTTATTCTTCCTTCCTTCCATCTCACTTACACGAATTTCTATCTGACACCCCTTGAAACGTCATCTTCAGAAGAGAAACAATGGGAAGTGTCGTTTTCAGGGGTGTAGCAGAGGGATGGTTACAAAGAGGTATTTTATTTCTATTCTTTCTCATCCTATCTCATTACGTTTTGAAGAAACCTCTCACTTTTCGAAAATCTTTCTCAAAGACCGACGTCTTCCGT
Source organism: Polistes canadensis (assembly GCF_001313835.1). Lineage (NCBI taxonomy): Eukaryota > Metazoa > Arthropoda > Insecta > Hymenoptera > Vespidae > Polistes > Polistes canadensis. The sequence continues at coordinate 8,647 of NW_014569837.1, forward strand.
ATATTTTTCTTTTTCTTTCTTTTGTTATTTTTTTTTTAACTTATTGTTCCACGTTCAGATGAAAAGTGTCCTATTTTTTCGATGCATTGTAAATGTATGCTTAAACATTATCAATCCTATCTCGAAATATTGCAATAGTTGCATGTGCATAGGTTTTTTTTTTTCTTACGTAAAACAGATTTGTATCTTCGACAAATATGTTACTAATGTATAATTAAACTATTACTCTTTTTTTTATTATTTATATTTTAACATTATATGCGATATAAGTAGCCTTTATTAATAAAAATATACAATATCAATTTTGTTTCTATTTAAAATGCAATAAAAATTGTTATACAATATAGAGCTATTATTTTATTATCTGAAATATACTGTGTCGCAAATAATTCAACCGAAAACAATTTCCCCGTTCGGGTAACCAATTAAGAAAATAAACTTTTCTAAGAGAAAATGAAAACTAAAACGAATTTTGTTTCCAATTTTCTTATATCTTGTCTATATATATATATTTGAATCCTTTCTTCTTCTTAGAGTTAGTCCTTTATAAATGTAAAAGATTTCCCATTTGGAAATCGAAAGGATTCGAAGGACCTCGAAGGTTCGGTAATTGCTAATTTCACTTGCACCACTGTGCTGTTTAATTAAATCATACGCCGGTAGTTGGTAGTAGAATGATACGGGTCCGATCCCTTGTACGAACACCCGTTACCAAACCTTTAGATAGAATGAGAGAGGGACAAAACATAAAAAAAAAGGGTGGGAAAGAAACAAAAAATATAAGAGACAACGATATATATATATATATATATTTTTTAATTCTTTTTCTTCTTTCTCCCTTCCCTTCCTCGTTGATTTCATTTTATCTGTATCATACGTACGACTAGTACGAATTTATTTATAAGGTGACTGAGAAATTTTCATTAATATTATAAGATTATAATTCGAATGGAAATATGTTTTAATTGAAAAAAAAAGTAAAATAATTCAAGATAAATTAATCTTGTAAGAGAGAAAAAATCATT
>NW_014569837.1:9802-17764 GCF_001313835.1 Polistes canadensis
AAAATCCCTGTATATATATAAATAAATTATATATCTTTATTATTAAAAAAGATATTATATACGATTATATAAAATATATCTACGTTTATCTTGTAATAATAAAATGATAATAATTATTATCTTTTGGGGAGGATGTAAAAATATTTTTATTAGAAGACAATTGAAACGTGCCGAACAAATAATTTCATTTTTATTTTGGATGTGGTGAGTGCGTGCGTTTGCATGCGTGTGTGTAGAAAGTATGCATCTTCAAATTTCCTGGCACCCTGTATACATAAGAGAATTAGTGGAACGCGTAGAACTGGTGTGAGGATACGTACGTACGCGTAGAACGTTAATTCCAGGATCGAACCTAGGAGCACGTATCCCTCTGCACGCATTCGGGTTTCCGTTAACCGGATATTTCTAATTTTCTCCTACGTATTGGTCCTATGTAGGATTGAACGTAGCACGTAATTGTATCGTTGATTGATACGATCGAAAGGAATGAATACACCGCATATATATACATATATATATATATATATATATATATATAATATATACCTGTGTATATACGTAAAGATAGTCGAGAAATACGACCAATGAAAATCTTGAATGTTTTAGACTACAACAATAAAAAATATTCACTTGAAATTTCGATTAATCGTACCGAAAATGCAACGAATATTAATTTTGTATTTTTGTTTTTTTTTATATTCGACATACATCTCTATGTATAAAATATTTATTAATAAATATAATTATAATTGTAGGTGTATGATAATAAAATTGATTACTCATTCTCGAATTATTATAATTCATGTTTAAATATAAAATTTTGGAGGTTATACTTCTTTTGGCGCGTTTTGGAAAGTGAAGTTAGATGCGATCGAAAAAATCAACACCACGAAGTTGTCGAGATATATACGATGCGCGGGAAAAGCGATTTCAAATTTACCGGCATGAAGTAATTCGTAAATAAATAAATTAGATTATCAATGTTATTTAATATCTTTATTTTATTTTATCATATTATCGTATTTTTAACAAATGTAGAGTTATTATATTGGTACGCAAGATAATTGAAGTTATTTTTGAGGTTATTGAGGTTATGTTCGTTTTGATACGTTAAAGAAGTATAACTACATAAGTACACACACCAAATTTTTTAAATATAATATAATGTACTAAAAATTTCTGAGAGAATCAAGATTCATTTGAATATATGGTAATTATTATTTTATGCAATATTAAATGCATACAAATTAGAATGTTAATTTAGAAAAAAAAAGAAAAATAAATAATTGTTATTTCATTTTGTCTCATTTCAGAAATAAACGTGATACTTTTGAAAACGATCTAGAAAAAAAAAAAAAGAAAAAAGGGAAGTATATAATACAGGGAACCGGGATTGATTTCTTTTGAAGTTTGACACGCGACAAAACGTTGTACGATTGACCCCCTACTAGTTCAAAAAGTTTCGGAATAGAAGAAAAATCTTTTCAATGAATTCCAACATCTTACTTTTTCCCTTCCATACTTTATTTTTCTTATTTTTCAATAGACATGGATAACGTTTCTCGATCCGGATTGCGTTCGGTTTCAAGGATCACGGTGGGTCGGTCACGTGTCAGTTTCTTTGAAGAATAAAAAGAGAAAGAAATTTGGTGTCCCGTTGAAACAACTTTATTCTTCATCATCTTTCCTTTTTATTTTATCTTCGTCCTTTCTTTTTAATTTTTTCTTTTTTCTTTCTTTTTTTTTTTTTTTTTTCTTACGAAGCAACGAGTAAAAAATCGAATTTTAGTTGTGGAACAAAAAGAAAAAACAACTCGGTTGTGTCTTTTTTTTTTAATCCCTTTTTTTTCTAATGCCAGAACAATTTTCATAATAATTTTCATTTACCGAGTACTATGATGGTCCCCGTCTTACTATTCAACTCTGTCGACATTTAACAGAGTTGAAACGAGTCCGTTAACAAATGGTTATTATTTCAATAATAAATACAACGATTCTAACTTTCTATTTTTTCTTCGAGTATTTTTTAATGTAATTAAGAAAGATGGAAAAAACAAAAAACAAAAAAATTAATTCAAAATTATTTCTAAATATCTAATAACAAAAACTATTCCTATATTATTTAATTAAATACAATGTTTAAACGTTTTAAAACGTTTTCATATTTTCTATTAAAAAATAAGTTCAATTATAAAATAATAATTCATTATTTCTCTCTTTATTTTTCAATTTTATTTTACATCAACTAACTATAATATAACTATAATATATATATATATATATATATATTATTTATTTTATATATTAAATGATATATACATTTATCATTTGATTTTAAAAATAAGAACGATCACAATAAAGGGTACTTTTTCTATTCCTATTTAAGGAAAACTGGTACGAAATAACGTAATCTTCTTTACGAACCTAATTCAAACTAAATAAAATACGTTATTCGTAGACCTATCCTAATGCAATACGAGAAAGTAAATAAAGAGAACTTAGAGCGACATTTGACGTGGACGTGGATTGCTATGGATTGCTCGACCGAGAAGAGACTGTCCCTTAACAAATAAAAGCGCGAGGGAGAGAAACCCGAAAGCCATTGGGTTAGGGAAGGGAAGGGAAGAAAAGGGAAGGAAGGAAGGAAGGGGTGTTATGGGGGGAAGGAAAAAGAGCCTAATCTGAAGCGACAGTCTGTTGTACGTGTACCCTGGTAGGTATCAAAATAGACGAAGGGCCCTTCGCGGAACCAGCCACTACTGTTTTCCTTTTTTTATTTTTCTGTCTCTTTCTTTTTTTTCTCTCTTTTGCTTTCACCCTAGTTTTTACTTCTATCTCTCTCTCTCTATCTCTCTCTCTCTCTCTCTCTCTCTCTCTCACTGTCTGTCTTTTTATTTTACTCATTCTTTTTCCATTGCGAATCAGACACGATTCACCCTTAGGAATACCAAGCGAGAAGATAATCAGGTTGTCCTACTACCATGCTCGGAACACGTCGATGGGTTGGTTGGTTGGTTGGTTGGTTGTTCGTTTAATGTCGACGAGTTCAAATCAACCACCATCGAGATTTTGAATTATTTTTTGAAGAAATAAAAAGGTGATATATCGATAAAATTGTTGAGACAATAATTAAGATTTGAGAAATAAGAATATTGAAGATAATGTATACGGTGACAAGGGAAAAAATAAAGAAAAAATTCAATCAAATGTAATAGAAAAGAAAAGGAAAGAAAAAAAAGGGAACAGATATCCTATAAAAGTATTTTACTTCTTTAATAAGTGTACAGCTGTATTTTCTGTCCTGCCAGACCTAAATCATTCTTCTTCTTTTTCTTTTTTTTTTCTTTTTCCTCTTATCTTTTTTACCATTCGCATTCCCTCGAGCGAATCGTAATAACGTACGAATTGTCTCCAAGATTTTTAACCTACTACCATATTCTAAAGATTTTTTTTTTCCCTAACTATAAGAGGGGTAATAATAAAAAAAAGAAAAAGATCAAACGACAGATCGAACAACATAACGCTCTACTTACGTTCCTTTTTTTTTGTTTGTCTCTGTGTATATATATATATATGTGTGTGTATTTGTGTATACCAGAACTGAATCGTAATTCTTTACCTGTTTTTAATTCTTAGGGTTTAATCTTGAACCGGTGTACTTTAAACGATTGCTAACGCGACCGTATTAAAGAGACATTAAGAAGGTATAAAGGATGATCTTTATAAATGTGGATCCTTTCCAAATAGAATTATCATCGGTTGAGTACCATTTCTTTACTATAATTCTAATCCTCAAAAATCAGTTTTTCTTTTGTGAAATACTTTAACGTTTCAAATTATTCAATGAATTATTTCTCTCGTTCTAAAAATAAAATTATTAATAAATATGTTGATATAGCAAGGAAATTGGACATTATAAAGAATTAGAACTTTAAACCTTGTTAAACATATTTATTAATAGTTTAAAATTACGTTTAAATTCGTGAAATATATATATAGTAAGAAAATAAAATTATGATTAAATTTAAAAAAAAAGATGACAAATAAATAATATTGAAATATATACACACTTAAATATATAAATAATAAATAAATTATTAATATATATTATATTAATTATATAATATATATAAATATAATTATAAAATATAAATATATAAATATTATTAATAATATATAAATTATTAATATATATTATATTAATTATATAATATATATAAATATAATTATAAAATATAAATATATAAATATTATTAATAATATATAAATTATTAATATATATTTTATTACGATTATATATATATAGGTAATAAAACCTTGTCAAGTTTATTTCTAAAAGTTGTTAAAGAATATACGTTTAAGATACTTACAAAGAAAGCTAGCTACGGATTTACATAGAAAAAGAAGAGAAGAGAAAGAAGAAATTTTAATAACGTTTCATGTGGACGGATGAGCGGACACGTCTGGCCAGGGTTGAAGGGAAAAGGGAGTAAAAGGGTGGCAGGGAAGAAGGGGGCAAGGACGGACGGACGTCTTGAAAAGCTGAAAACGCAAGCGCGTAACGTTCAGCTCGTATATAAAAGTTGGGTGGTAGTTGGTGGGTGGGTGGTTGGATGGATGAGGGGGAAAAAGGTAGGGGGAGAAAGATAGACGGACAGACGGACGGACAGAGAAGAAGAAGAAAAAAAAAAATTGTTGAAGAAGAGAAGAACGGTTTGGTAAGAAAGTATGGTTAGAATAAACCGGTCCGGATTTTATTTCGCGAACATTTTTCTTCCGTTCCGGGATTACGCTTGCGGTTATAAACGAAAGATAAGAATAGGAAAGGGGGAAAGGGGGGAAAGGGGTGTACGTACTTACGTAAAATTCTCTTGACATATGGTCGGCGTACGTAATGTGTGTCTCGACCCTTTTTTTATTTTTTTGCTCTCTCGTGTTATTTTGATGGTTCTTCCCATAGGTTGTTTATAGGTATAGTTTAATTCGGTAATAATCGGAAGGAAGTATACGTTGTTGAATTACCGATGGATGTATTTTCGCAGGAAGTATGATTATATTCTCGAGGGTGAACACGTAACATCATATCGGACGTACGGTCAATGATTCACACTCCCCCCTTTATACACGGATTTAGGGAAGGGATGAAGGGATTTGATGTTCAGGTTGTGTTAACAAGATCTAACATAAATTGTATCCTAACATAATTATCGAATTCTGTCGACACGTGATTTTTTTTTAAGTACTTATATAATAGTAATGTACACATATATATATTGATATAACATTTCAATTGTTTAATTATTAATAAAGAAATTTATTATTTATATAATTAATATATTTCATTTATATACAACTTATATATTATATATAAGGATTATACTTGTATTTGATATAAATATTAAAATAATTCTCTATATAGAAAAATTTTTATAACAAAACAACGAATATTATTTTCATTGAACTTATAAATAAACGCATAATTTATTTTCAATAAATTAATCGTATAGGAAAGAAATAATAAAGAATAAAAATATGAAGAATAAGAAGCATAAAGTAAAGATAGAAAATAAGAATGAGATAGGTAAGAATAGTAGTATATATCGTGTGATAAATCGCATCTGCGACATTCACGGTTATTTTGTCTGCACGGTTTGTAAAATAAGATGGGGTTGGGGGAGGGGGGGGATAGGTAGGTAGGTAGGTAAGGTAGTGGTACTTATTCGTGCGATTCGAAGCGTACTGTGTGTTTCCCCTTTTCTCCCCTACACCCTACCCCCCATCACCAAACCCCATGGTTTTCCTTGTAAGATAGTTTCCCTCGCAGATTTCCATTCCGTTGCTTCGAAATCTCGTCTGGGACGTCGCTTCTGTCGGGGTATCAGTATGAAAATCTGTTTTGACAGTAGGAAGAGTATATAACACGTTGGAGAGAGAAATAGAGAGATAAAGAAAAAAATTTGTCAGAGAAAAATTGTGAAAGAGAAAGAGGGTAAGAGAGAGAAAAAAAACTGGAATCTTTGAGAAACTTTTCTCTGGTCGTGGTTACGCCATTGGAAAAGCAGGTGCTCTTCCATTTGTACGTAAGAAAGGAGACACAGAATAAAAGAAATAGAAAAAAAAAACAAAAAAAATGATAGAGAACACATACCTTTCCCTATTCCTTCTATAAGGGCACCTAGTTTTTCTTTTAAGGTATTACCTATGGTGTCAAGAATCGATGTGCTATATTCATTTTCTTACTTTATTTATTTTCTTGTTTCATTTTTAACAAATTTCTTTACATACTTTAAGATAATTTCTAACAAAAATTGAGTTCATTATAGCTTTTTTTTTAATTTAATTTAATTTTTTTGCTTGTTCAAACAATCATTCAATCACTCATGGTAGGAATAAACATGTATATGTAGAATGTGTTGTTGAATTTGACGATAAAAATATTTGAAATTAGTCTCGAAATGATTTTTTAACACTAACAAAGTGTCAATTTTGATTTAATCATTATTATAATATAACGAGAGAGAGAGAGAGAGAGAGAGAAAGGATATCTGAATAATGGAGAGAAGAAGAAGAAAAAATGGGGATGAAATATACAACAGTTGGAAAGGATAAGAAAAAGCAAAGGAAGGAAGGAAGAAAGGGTGGAATCTGTAGGGAACATCAATTTAGAAGAAGAACACGAGTAACGGAGAAATAGAAGGGAGCTTAAAAAAAAAAGGAATAGAAAGAAAGAATAAGAAAAAAAAAAAAAAAAGGAAAAAACCAGATAGAAAGATTAGGCCAAAAGGAGACACGAGAAGAGAAAAATATAAAAACGAATGAAAGAGAGAGAGAAAAAATAAAAAGAATTAGGGTATCGCGTGGGTCGAGATCATAACACGTACGTACAATCGTAACAAAAATTTAGTTTTTATTGGTGCCAAACCAGAACAGAACAGAACAGAACACAACAGAACACAACAGAACAGAACAGAACAGAACAAAATATGAGTTGAGTTGGTTTAGGTGTATGAAATAAWAAAAAATAATGATAGTAGAGAGGAAGAGGGAAGAGAATGAGTGAAGGGAGTGGGTGGGAGGGATTGTCTAATGCCACCATTTATTGGTGGCAAACCAGAACAGAACACAACAGAACACAACAGAACAGAACACAACAGAACAGAACAGAACAGAACAGTACAGAACAGAACAAAATATGAGTTGAGTTAGTTTAGGTGTACGAAATAAAAGAAAATAATGATAGTAGGAGGGGAAGAGGGTAGAGAATGAGTGAAGGGAGTGAGTGGGAGGGACTGTTTAATGCCACCAACGAGATAATCACTTAATTACACCAATGACGTCGTTAGAGCCAATGTTGGACGTAACGCACGCGATGAAAGAAGAAGAAGAAGAAGAAGAAGAAAAAAAGAAAAAGGGCTTCCCACCCCTCCCACCCCTTCCTTCTTTCCTTCGTTCCATGCCCTTCGTGTTCCCTTTTCTAAGTTAACCGCAATCGTACGAGTTCCAGGACGAGGAACAGGTATGTTCATGATACTTTTTATTCCATTCCCTTTTTTATTTTTTTCTTTCGACCTTTGCCTTTTATTCGTGGAAACTGTCTTTCTATTTTTTTTTTCTTCTCTTTTATGCCTGTAGAAAAATACGTGTGACAGAGAAATGAGTAGGGGGTTGATAAAAAAGATAATATCGTTGATTTCTTTGCGATGTCGCGTGCACGTTGGTTTGATATTAAAAACAAAGCCGACAGTGCGTGCCCTACGCCCTTTTTCGTTGACGCCAACCTCGGACTACGATCTAAAACTCGAGACTTATTTTTATTTTTTCATTGTCGATTGCATGACCAATAAGATTTTATTATCCGAATCGTATTGTTTATGACAAAATAAAGATACAATTAGATATGTGATTTATATTATATATATATATATGTAAATTATAGGATTGTTACAATTACACGTTGAACAG
>NW_014569837.1:18049-22968 GCF_001313835.1 Polistes canadensis
TTATTTTTCTAAAATTAATATCATATATCTCTTCTCGTATACTACAATATTATTTAAATCTACGAAGTAAGTTTGTATAGAATTATATTTTTAATTTCAAATTTGATTGGATTGAAAAAAGTTGCTTAAAAATGATGATATTTCGTGTTTGAATTAGGCTCGCAGTGAATACAACTCGACAAGATGTTAACATTAATATCTAATATAAATAAATACTTTTCTTTTTAAATATACACATGTATATACATATGTTTAACATTATTACAAGAAAATTTCTTAGAAATATAATACGAACATTTCTCTTAATTCTCGTTTGACTGTCGTTAATCATGATTTCCTTTCTTTTTCTTTTTACAAACCTTTCCTCTCTATATTTCTTTTTTTTTCTCACTCAATCTTTCAACACAAAATTCTACTCTACCTACCTATATTACAAAATCACTGGATTTTCGTCGTCAAATTTCGAAACGTTGATGTTTCGAAGGAGTAAGATGAGAACGAAAGGACTGAACTCTCGTATGTAGTAGCCCGAAGCCGAATGACGAATATATATATATATATATATATATATATACTACGTTTGTGTTTACTATGTGTTAACTGTGTACGAAACTTGATCATATCGGAGAAGCCGATAGAGAGAGAGAAGAAGAGAGAATGAGAAAGAGAAAGAGAAAGAGAGAGAGAGAGAAGGACAACATAAGCAAGAGAAGGAAGTTCTTTGGCTTTACAGAATAATCCACCTGCGTAATATTCGAAGGGAACTAGCCCTTGGGAACTAATCTTTGCTTTGCACCAGGTGAGCATCGTTTAATGATGTCCTTCGTATTGACTAGACACACAGAAAATCCTATATCCAAAGTAAACTGCACTTGAAATAACTTCATATATGTTATGTGTGTGTGTGTTAGTTTATTCTATACTATGTTTCTTTTCATCGAATTTAAAAAATTTAGGAAATACATTGAAGGTGTACATTTTGAAACGAGATATATATATCGGAATATTACAAAAATGTATGATCTGTTTAAATAATAAAAAGACGCTGAACTTTAGAGATTAAGGTAACATCTAATATTTTATAATGTATGGGTCTCATGTATAATTCACAATATTAAAATAACAAAATAATATAAATTTCTAGTTGCTGAATAAAATAAATAATACAAATTATATATAATAATAATAAATAATAAAAATTTCCAATTGCCCAATAAAGTTTTTAATTATATATATAATAATAAGTAATATTATATTAGTAGTATTATATATATAATAGTTTTTTAATTATATATATATATAATAATAAATAATAAAAATTTCCAATTGCCCAATAAAGTTTTTAATTATATATATAATAATAAGTAATATTATATTAGTAGTATTATATATATAATAGTTTTTTAATTATATATATATATAATAATAAATAATAAAAATTTCCAGTTGCCCAATAAAGGGACGAGACGTCCAATTAATCAAAACGAAGTTCTAGTTCTTTTTAATATAAAAATTCCCTAAAATACCTATTTATTATATATATAATTTTTGAACTCGTTGAATTGTCGATTGGTTAAAAAATCAAATAAGAAAGTTTAATCATTTTTTTATTACACAACTAACAAACTAAATTTATTTCCGAATAAATCAATGTATCTTTCGAATTTCTTGCATAACAATACTTTCCAAAATATTTCTAATAGAAATACGAATTTCTCGTAGGGTATAGAAAACACAGGGGAAGTGTATGGTAATGTAAAAATCTATAAAAATGTCTCATCGAAGTATCGAAAGAAAAAAAAAAAAAACTTACAAATTTATTCGTTCACGCGAGAATATTATTTAACTTTGATAAACTTTTAATCCCTTTTCTTCTCGTCAAATCGGACGAGTGATTACTCTTTTTTTCTTCTTCTCGTTCGTTTTCTTTCAATATTATCGACAAAAAAAAAATATCGACAATTCGATGATATGTATCCTGACGATCACGAGAAAAAAACTATTATATAAAAAGTAAAAAAAAAAAAAAACAGATATAGAGATAATGGGGAAAGAAGAAGAAGAAGAAGAAGAAGAAGATAATATTTCAAAGCAAGAAATCATTTTGCACAAAAGTTTTGCGACAAAGCATTCAAACTTTTCTTTCTTTTCTTGGATCGTTAATCGCACCATGGATGATAGAGAAGAAGAAGAAGAATAAGAAGAAGAAGAAGAAGAAGAAGCTTCCAACAGTTCTTTGGAACCCATCGTTGAGTCCGTGAAAACGCATTATATATCATAAAGGAAAGAAATCGTTCGTAGTAGTTTCGAAGTTTCTTATAAGCGAACCCGATGATCGTCTTTTCGGTTTTCTCGATCATGAACGATTTACTCATAATTGGTCATAATTTTTACTTGATATCGAGAGTTGGAGAAAGTTATAACCTGTCCTTTCTAATATAAAGGATGAGATATTTAAATGGGAAACCAAACAACTTTTCCACATTTTTTCTTTTTTTCTTATTTATAGAGATGATCGCAAAAGTAAGTATTATATACTTAAACAAATAATACAATTATATTGTAAACGAGATTAAATGAGCCGTTTATTTTGTAAGTGGCTTAAGTTCATTTATACTTAAATTGAGATATATTTAAGGTTTCGTGTTTCAACGCAATTAAAAATATACGTACAGAATACCAATGAGTTATGCTGCTTAAGTGTATCTAAAGGTGTTCAATTTACAGTTTTCATTAAAATAATGGCAATTATTAAATGAATAATATGCGTTTTCTTACCAAGAATGGAGTTAGGCCACTTTGTAAATAAACGGCTCAAATATGTTTTATAAATATTATATAATATATGATATGTGCTGTGACAAATAAAACAATATTTTTTGTTTTTTCATTCTTGAAACGATGAGATGATTAAATTTTAATCAAAGAATGCATTAAATTTGATCTAATTTTGACATTTTAACACAAGTTTACAATATTTATTTTAATTCGTTTAATATTAATACCAGATGTGTAATATAAAATCAAAATAATGTAAAATCATCGGATTGTAAATAAAATATACGAAAAGAAAAAAGAAAAATTTAACTTACATCAGTTTAATTTTTATAAAAATAAACATTACGTAGTGTAATATATTAAGTGTTACCGACAAAACAAAACTTTTTTATATTTTTATATTATATTACTCTCTTTCAAAAGAGTTTCCACGAGGGATCTGTTGTATGTATCTTTTAGAACCAACAGACAGACACAGTCTTTCTGGTTTTCTTCTGTCTTTCTATACACAACCCTTTTTTTCTTTTCTTTTTTTTTTCATAACTACGGGGAAGACACAGGAAACACATCAGAAAAATATGTCTTTTATAAATACGGTAGGGTTAACTAAGGCCGGTATATAAACGTCTATTTTTATTCCCGTCAAATAGAATATGGTAGAATTAAGTTGTCATATACACTCGTCACGTGACACAGTAGTAGACACATTTCTTTTCGTCTTCTACATTTCTTTTCTTTTTTATCTTATTATACGGTAAAACTGTATAAAACGAAATCGTTGAAATTCGCGTTACACGTTGCAAGATAAACGTTTTTTCATCTTGAGATTTAAAAACAATTGTCAACGATATTCAATTTGAACAAAATATAAAAAATTCGAATAACGTGTTAAAATAATTATTAACAAAATTCATATATTTATATTCTTTTTATTTTTTTTTTCTATTCTATAATATCAAAACAATTATTCGATCCGATTTCTTTTTTCATTTCGTTATCAATTCCTGGATAAGAAAAAAAAAGTTATCTAAGAAAAGGAATTCAACTGAGCCCACCCCAACCCCTCCCACCCTCCCTCCAACCTACCCCTGTTCAGTAAAGGAAAACAAAGCCGAAGGAATGGTAAAACCACCAGCAAAGTTTCTATTTCTTAACTAAGCAGTACTTTATATCGGATAATGGTACTTGAAATCTTAATCTTTCCATCACAGGGCCCATAGGAAACGATCCCTTAACTACCTATCTACTACGGGGTAAAAGTTTCGGTAAAAGTTTTCTTAAGAAAAAAACAAACGAAAGAAAAAAACAGAAACTCACCACCATCACCACCACCAACACCACCACCACCTGTATTTCATTTATTTTCACCACTTCTAATTTCCTATCATCATCTTTTTCTTTTTTTAATTTTAGGATCTTTTTAATTTCGACCAATGGTATTATTTCTTTTTATTCTTCTTCTTCTCTGTTTTTTAATTCGCGTTGTATTTTTTCTTATTGATTTTCAAAAAGAAAATCGTATATTTGAATAAATTATTCATGTTCAAGGGCGTCGATACAAGTTTTTCCTTTTTTTTTTGGAAAGAATCCCTGAACATTCCTTTCATTTATCTAGCTAATTTATCTTCTTTTTTTTCCTGGTTTTATCTATCATCTATTTATCTATCTATCTATCTATCCTTTTCCCCCTCTTCTCAACTTTCTTTTACCTTATTTCCTTTTCAATAAAAGGAACGACGTTTCGCGTACTTTTATCTTAGATAAAAGGAATTCGATCGAGCGAAACGAAAACGAAACTTACATACTTGTTAAAGATAAATTTGTTGCTTTGAAGTATCGGTGTAAACTTCTTCTTAAATGCACTTATCTCTCTTTATATTTCTTTTATATTTTTCTTTTTATATCTTTATACTTCTTCTTCTTCTTCTTAAAACGTTAGTTAAGAGGTTTTACTTTGCGTTTAACCGAGATCCGATATCTTAATTAGATTAATTATCATCTTATGTACGTACTTTGAAATATCATAATTGGTCTAGTTTGTCATGTAATATATTACACGAAATATTTGTAAATAAAATGTGAAAGAGAAAAAATTATTGATATATATATATATATATATACGATCAATAATTTTATATATT
>NW_014569837.1:23310-30758 GCF_001313835.1 Polistes canadensis
ATTAATTAAACCAAGATGTTTGTATAATAATATATTAAACAAAAAATAAAAATAATTTCAAAAAATGATGTGCACAAAAGTTAAATAAAATAAAAAGAACACAGGTACGATTTAATAATAATAGAAATTTATTCGTTAAATGGGTGAATGTTCGTTTCGAGATGAACTTTAACATAAGTGCTGAAAATGCATTTAGATGCGCTCGTACGGATGTAAATCTATCTCTCTCACTCTCTCTCTCTCATTTGGTTTCTGATTCGATCTTAGTTCCGTTCATCCAAGCCTAATGTCGGAAACTTTCTAAGATAGACCGATGTGGATGTGCACGGTGCAAACATTAATCCCATTGTCTTTGGTCGAAACTGTCTGACTACCAACTGGATAGGGTGATAGTTTCCGTACGTAGACGTGAACAATCTATGTAGGGTAACCAACTAGGTAAATGCATCTATTTCTACGTCTACGTGTTGTCTGCTAACATTATCTATATGGTATATTATTAATTACACATGTGTATATTCAATTCATAAATATCAACGTGTGTAATAGTAATTCCCAAAAAATATTTTTTATCAATTAAAAATTTTGTAATATATATTACAGTTCAGTAGAATGTTTTAAACTTGATACAGAATTTTTTGAGTTAGAATAAGATGATTATTTAATTTCTAACAGGTATAAAAATTGATCTAAACCTTCTAGATAATAGTTTATAAATTGATCGAGATCAATCTATGAAAAATATTTTGAAAATATACGTTTCCTTATAAAATTTATGGAATATATACACATTGAACGTAACATATATTTTTTTTATTATAAATGATACACCCCTTGTTTATTCTACAGGTTTACATAAAGTATATATGATGATATATTATCTAACTATACTATGGTGTAATTTTTTTTGTGTTTTCATTACGTGTCACGAATAAAATGTTTTATTGTTTTTTGGTTTCTTTCTGAACTATAGCAAAATTAACGAAGAGAGTTACGAATAGGGGGACAGGAGGAGGGGGGGGGGAGAGAAAAGGGAGTTAGGGGATGGTATAAAAGGAGAAATAGAATTTCGCTTGTAGAACTCAGAAATCAATGTGGTTGGTGCGTTAGTAGACAGGCTTCGCGTGCGATGCGTGCCACGAATTGGAAACTTCGTAAGACTGGCAGACGTACAAGCTCGATGCAAACATTAATTCCATTGTCTTCGAGTTAAACCGATTACCGACCAACAGTAACAGTGTATTCATGTATGTATACACTTATATACATACGTATATATGTATATTTTATATACGTATGTGTATTTATCGTTACATCGAACGAATGTGACTGTGGTTGCTTGACTGATTTCTCGACTTATCTGTTTGATTCATTTTCTAATATAATTTTTAGTTGTAAATATGCATCATTTGTTTAAAAAATTGATAAACATTGATATATATATATATATGTGTGTGTGTGTATTGAATTAAATTCAAATTTCGTTAAACACATTTTCTAATTTCTTATTTCACAAAAGTGTTTGGTTCTGATTAATGAAATATTATATATGTGTGTTCGTATAGCATCACATACGAATTATTACCGGTACACGTGGTTAAATGTACGCATGGATAAATACAAAGTTATATCTCATTTACTCTGGTATACGTTCCTTGAATATCGTTATAAAATTTCTCTATATACCAATGACAGTTAATATAAAGTATATCTCGTAAAATGAAAATCCTCTTTCGAAGAACGTGAAAGTTTGACTTTATATCTGTGATGTATATTTCTCTATGTACTATTTATACGAATTAGATGTTCCATATATATGTGTATATATATATGTAAATGTAAATGTATGTTTCAACAAACGTGTGTAAGTTCGTGTATGGGTTTGTGTGTATATATATACATGATACGAGAATTTTAATTTTACGAGATACACTTTATATTAACTGTTATCGGATGAATGCATCAGAAATTTCTTGAACGTTATCATCACGGCAGAATAAAATTCTACATCTAATTCATTTTATCTGCGTGTATACACGAACATGTTCATGGATAAATTGTATGTATCAGTTGTAATTGGTATACATTCACGAATAATCATATTATTTTGTTAAAATCGATAATTAGTATTCTTGCCAATTGAAAATATTCTCTACGAGCTATTTGATAATAGTTATATAATATATATTTAATGTAAAAATATAATATTACTTTTTAATTTTATTATTTTGGAAAGTACATATTTTTAATTGTACGATTAATTAAATAACAAAATAAATTCATTCAACGAAGTGTAAAATTCTCTTAACGTTAATACATTAATATTAATTTATTCGTTAGAATGAAAATCAAAGAAAAATATATATATATGTTGTAAAAAGAATTGTAAAAAAAAAGAAAAATAAAATATATAGAAAATAATTTCTATATAAATATTATTATTTATTCATATCCTATATACGAGTTGTAACAAATAATCCGAAAATATGAACGTTCGATAAGCGGAAAATGGAAGTGGGAGGGTGTGAGGGGGTTTATGTCTGCAAAAATGAGAAGGAAAGAAAGAAAAAGGGGTAGGAAAGAGGAAGAGGAAAATAGAATGAGAGAAAGGGAGAAAGAACGAGAGAGTGAGTGAGAGAGAGTTAGCAAGAGGGGTCTGGCAATGCCAGAGGCGGGGGTGCGGCCTAGAGTTCATGTTTAAAATATTTCCCACGAGACGAGAACGGACCAAACATCGGTAATACGAGCTTCAGAGGTTCTCAATACGTTTTAGACGTTTAACAAATTTATTATGTTTTTTTTCTTTCTTTTTTTTTTTTTTTTATAATATATCACATATTATATAATTTTTTTTTTCTTATCGAGTAAGGTATTTATTACTGAAATCGAACGTTTCGTATTCCTTATGAATAATAAAAAAGATATTTAAGAAATAATGGAACGTGTAAGCATAATTCAATTATTTTTTTTTACTTAATTTAAGAAAATTAATAAAACAAAATTAATAAAACAAAATTATAAATAAAAAAATAAACTTTATGATATGATGATGATGAATATTTCAACCCTTTTCGAGCTTAATTACGAATTATAATAAATTATATTCATTCGATTGCAGAAAATTATCAATAATC
Source organism: Polistes canadensis (assembly GCF_001313835.1). NCBI lineage: Eukaryota > Metazoa > Arthropoda > Insecta > Hymenoptera > Vespidae > Polistes > Polistes canadensis. Next base: position 26,445 of record NW_014569837.1, read on the forward strand.
AAATCTTATATCGATGGAATAAATTGTAAAAAGAATACAAAAAATTTACGAGAGAAAATTAACGAATTGAAGGAGGAACAAAAAAGAAATTAATAAAACAAAATTATAAATAAAAGAGAAGAGAGTATTTCAAAAAAAATTATATGACAGTATTACTAATTTTCCTAGACCCATCAGTCGCATGGGAGGAGAAGGAGGAGGATGAGGAGGAAGGGTGAAGGGGTGGTACGTAAATGCGTTCGCATTAACGTGCTCGTTTCGCAAAACGCCTCCCTTTTTATTTTGCACTTTTAATTAACATACTCGGTTTTCACGGCAGGGCGTGCTTTAACGCGCACTTTGTTCTACGAGCGATTTCCTGGCAACGATTTTACTATTCTCCAAAGGTACAACACGGGTTTCAACCTTTTCTCTCTAAACGATAATAATAATAATAATAATAATAATAATAATAATATCGTTTTTTATTTTTTTGCTTTCCTTTTCTCTTCTTACTTTTTTTTTTATTCTTCTTCCCATACTTTCATTCTTTCTCGCGGTAAACAATGAAACAAAAAAAGAAAAAAAAGAAAATGAAATAAGAAAGCGATTAATTTTTCTGAATATTTGGGCAAGACTTTTTAATGATAAGGAAAAGAAAAAAAATTTTTTTTACCACAAGGTACACCACTTTTTCATTTTTTTCCTTTTATTTTTACTTTTCAGACTACTTTGAAAATGGGAACAACGATTGAGACGAAATCAAAGACTTTAGTACGCGGGAATATTGGGAATGGGGGTTGGATTGGTGTGCGTAGGTGGGGTTGGTTTTATGTTCCGAACAACGTGATTTTCAATCATGAGGGTTCAAACGTTAAGGTGCTACTTTTTTTTTTTTTTAAATAAGCATGCGTAAGGAAAAGTGTTCAGCGTTTCTTTTGTTTGAACGATTCGTTCTTATTTTCGTTTTCTTTCAGATCAAACCACGTTTATAGACATTTATGCCTTCTTTTAACCTTATTTTCTATTATTCTTTTGGCCAAAGAAATATACGTGTATGGTTATATATATATACATATATACTTTACATATTTAAATACCTATTTATAAATATAGAAAAGTCTAGACTGTACTTTTGTTTAAATTTTGAATCATTTGTAAAATAAATTTATCGTCTAGAACGCGATTGAAATTAATTGTTAATTAAAATTTGATATATTAATTGATTAAATATTCATTTCTTTTTTTTTTATTTATATTTCTTTATATTATTTGGTCTGAATAATTATAAATCACATAAGATCAATATTTAAATATAAAATATATATATATATTTTATATTTCAATTTAATCACTATTATATAAATTATTATCGAATCAATGAAATAGTATTGTTCTCTTATTCTTTCTTTTAAAAAGTAATTTTTTTTGGTCCTATCATTTTGAAAGGGATGGTGTCTACCATTTCCCCGTAGAAAATACTGTAACACGGAGTGAAATTGTTGGGTGTTTGGAGTTTGCGCAGTAAGAACGTTTCCCTAGTCTTCTTTATTTATGTATGAAACCGTTGGCTACGTCCAATCCTCCCCTAAACCTCCCCTACCCACCCCCGTTTCCACAAACTTCTTCTTCTTCTTCTTCTTCTTCATCCACTTCTTCTTTCGCCCTTTTTTACCTTTCCCATACCCTCGTGCATGCGAACGAAACTCGTACGTTATTCATACGTCGCGGATGAACGATGAGTATCTGTTCGAGTCGTCCACTTTTCATAGTATTCAACCATCGCGAAGGTCACGATACTAAAAGTTTCTTTTTTTCTTTTCAGTTTCCCAAAAGTTCAAACGAGTAAGTCCATTTTGTCCGTTTTTAAAATGTGTCAGATGGTCTTATGGAAATGGAAAATGATTTCAAATATAAAGTAATATTATTTTGTTCTTTTTTCTCACATAACCTCATGTGATTAGATTCATATTTAATATTTAAACTAAATTTATTGATAGTTTATGTATACTTATTTAAATTTTTATTCATGGTTAAATGAAGAATTATCTTTGATCACATTTAAGTAATATTATTTTGTTCTTATTTCAAAACTCATGTGATTAGATTCATATTTAATATTTAAACTAAATTTATTGATAGTTTATGTATATTTATTTAAATTGTTATTCATGGTTAATCGAAGAATAATCTTTGATCACATATAAATTTCTTTTTCTCTTCTTATTTTCATATATCGATATTTAAATAAATTAAAATATCATTACGATTAATAATTATATCGCGTTAATTCAATGAGAAATAAATAATACAATCTAAAATGTATCATAAAAATATCCTATTATTCAAGATGTTTACTACAATAATACAATACCCTGTAAACTACATTCTATTTTATTTTAACTTACGAAAGAAACTATCCAAATTGAAACTACTTCACGAATTATTTTCCAACATTTTCCTGCACTCGTGTATAATATTTTGTTGTTTTTTTTTGTTAATATTCCGGAAAGAAAAAAATAATACCCGACGCATGTGATTTTTATATAATATCAAAAACACACGCGTATATGTTAAAAACCATAGAAAAATATTTTGAAAGAATATTTTAACAACCAACACACACACACACACACACATACACATACTCATAAATAATACGATTTAGAAGCAGTCTATTCCACCGATATGATCGAATCATTTACGCGAGTCTTATTTATACATCGATATTCTTTCCACCCCACTGTCCCCCTACCCAACCCCCTTTCTTTTTCATACTCTCTCTCTCTCTCTCTCTCTCTCTCTCTTTCTATCTTTTTTTGTCTTTGAATTTTCAACCGATAGCTGGAAGCGCGAATTCATGAATTGGATTTTGGTAGTTCCATGGGTTGTGCATCGTACCGGTTGCCTTGCTTCCGGCTACGAAAATACATTGCAACAGCCGTTGAAAGGAACGGAAAATAACTTCGGGCCGTAGGATAATACTAACTTTAGTAGTAATAGTAGTAGTAGTAGTAGTAGTAGGTACTCTTGTTTCGTCTCCGAATTAAACTAAGATTAAACTACGATCCGATAGTTATCGTATTCCCATTCGGCAAATGATTTGTTTTCATCCTTGTTATCTGGATTCCAACTAAATATATTTTATTTCACGAAACTTCTACGATTTTTTAATTAATTAATATTTTTATTTGATTTTCAAATGATATTATAATAAAAATAATTAATCTTCGGAAATTATCTACGATTATTTATGAATTCAATCAAAATATTTTATTTTCAATAAAAAAATGTGTTATGAGTTTGTTAATATTTAAAAGAACAAATAAAATGTTCGAATTATTAAGTGGAATTACGTATATTAAATCTTGTTGTTCATTCATCTATATTATTAAATAAGAGTAAATACAATTATTGACTAATTACTTTATCGAATAATTGATTATTTGATTGTGCAATTGAATTGAATATTACAACAATCATATATACTCTGTTTACATGGACATATTTCAATGATGTTATTATAACTAATTGGGTTAATTGATGATACTCGTAAAGTTATATTTGTATTTGTTAGATTGTTAAATAACAGAATAGTTACTATTAAGTTAAAACGATAGTAAATAATAAATTCGTATAAGGGTTGGAGGAGGAGGAGAAGGAGGAGGTAACAAACGGTAAAAACATAAAACTGTGTTTCATCGTATTGCAGTAACGTATGGGTTGTTCTGGAAGGTATAAAAGACTGTTAAAAAAGAAAAAGAAAAAGAAGAAAGAAAATAGGAAAAAAAGAAAAAAAAGAGAAAAAGGGAAAGACCAAGAAAAGGGGGTGGGTGGGAGTTAGGGGGGAAAGAAATAGTGAGAGGGGTTAAAACGCAAGGGGGAAAAGAAAAAGAAAAAAAAAAAAAAAGAGCTGAAAACACTTCTCTTATCCGAAAGTGGTGGTATGGCAGAACAACTGGGGGTTGGAGGAAGAAGAGAAAGTGGTGTTCTGGATAAGCAGGAACTATGTGTGTTACCGCTGGACACAAAGTGCATTAGCGTTTTGCACTATGTCTAACCGGACACACAAAACCAATATAGTCGCATTACTACTAAAACGTAGCATTGAAAAAAACAATATTTGTTCTCATGAAATACTTTCGATAATAGATATTCGATATTTTCTTATTGTTAAATAAATACTATAAATATTTGAACCTAAAAAACAACACGTAAAGATTCGTATATAAATATATTAATAATATATTCTATATGTGCAAGAAAAAATGATTGTGTCTAGGTTATATCATAACTTTACGAATAAAAATAACATCAAGGAAAAAACTAAGCATA
>NW_014569837.1:30775-32903 GCF_001313835.1 Polistes canadensis
TTTTTATATAATAATTTTTAATATAATATAAATTTATCGTGATACGTCAAATAACATGAAATCAAAATTCTTATATAGAAATTATAAATTGAAGGATTGTGTAGGAAGATGTATAAGACGAAAGTAGGAACACGTGGAAATATAAAGGGTAGATATAGAAGGAAGAAGAAGAAGTAGAAGAAGCAAAAGCAAAATCAGAAGAAGAAGAAGAAGAAGAAGAAGACACGGTTGAGGATAAGCAGAGAGAAACGCTGTACCCGGACAGAGTGAATTATGGGACAATTAGTTCCGGCAGATATATAAGCTTCAGACTTGCTAGGGTATCCCTATCTTTTTCTCTCTCTCTCTCTCTCTTTCTCTCTTTTTCTCTTTGTCTATCTATCAATCTTTCTCTCTTTCTCTTAAATCCAGTCTCACACACGTGAGCACGTTTTGTTTCTCTCCGTTTTCGTTCTTCTATAGAATAAAAAGGAAAAATAAAAGAATAAAAGTGGTGGTTGGTATGGGGTTGGTCGACTTTAAGGGACGCTGAGTACCACGAAGCTTTACTTCGATGGCCGTGCATCCACCGAAAACTAAGAAAAGGGGCTAGACGACTCATTAACCATCAACCCTCTTCTGACGTTCTTTGTCTTTGTTACGCTTCCACTGTCTTCCTTTAATGTCTCTTCTTTCCCTGATAACATCTTCTTTTTTTATTATTTTCTCTCTCTCTCTCTCTCTCTCTCTTTCTCTCTTTTTTTTTTTACCTTTTTGCAACGGTCGAAGGGATTTTACTTCAATTTATTCGATACTTCCCTTGCTCGCCTTTTAAGTATATATTTTTTTCCAAATTTTTTTTTTCCTCTCTATAGATTATTATTATTATTATTATTATTATTATTATTAAAATTATCGATGAGAAAATATCTATGGGAAATATTTCTTTCGAATTTATATTCACGTAAACAGTTGAAGTAACAAGAATAAATTCTACTTTGGGTTTTATAATCTTACATTAATGGGTAACATAAAGATTCACATTTATTACAAAAATTAAATAAAATAGAAAAGAATAGAGAATGAGATAGAATCATAAAACATTGAACTAACCATTCAAATGTTATCATATTTATGATTGATTATCCAAAAACCATATGTAATAATCATAAAATTTGGAATCACAAGTTCGCATCACAAAAATTCTATTAAATCAATGTCGAAAAAACTCATAAATGAGAATCCCACAAATCTACCACGCTATCTACATTTTCACGAAGAATACAATCAAACAAATAGAAAAAAACACACAAACAAACCCACACAAGAAAATAATACTGCAGTATTTCAAGATTGCTCGCGATTAATTGATAAAACTTAAAGAAAAAAAAATTATCGATTAAATAAAATTAAAGGGGTAGAAAAAAAAGTTAAGATAATATTCGAAGGGATGTTATCGAAGGTAAGAGTTCCCTTTAGTCCTAACATAATAAGAGCTTTCACCCTTTCACGCTCGATCAAATTCATTCTGGATGCTTTGCTCGAGTAGAAGAAAAAGAAGAAGAAGAAGAAGAAGGAATTTAGGAAGTGAAGGAAGGTGATGGTGTTGGTGATGGTGTCGCGTTAGTAACGTCGCAAAGAAAGTGCTGTAAATTGAGAGAAATCACGGGGTTTTCAACGACAGTTCTCTTATACTAAGATGATAAAGATATAGAACGAGAACAAGTAGTAGTAGTTCGAGTATCAAGGAAGAGTATCATGGGGGTTTTAGAATGGGGAATGGGAGAAGGTTAGATAGAGTGAAGTTAAGGGGTTTGGTGGTGGAAAGGGAAAGATAGATTTTAGATGAGAAGCAGGGGCAGGGGGCAGGGGGGGATTATGCATCAAGAATGCAAGAGTAAAGTAGAAGCGACAGTATCGATGCAAAGAGGAGGGGGGGGGCTGGAGAGGGAGGGGATGCTTTCTGAGTGCCCTAGTGAACGTCTCATTCAATTATGCAAAGTCTAGGGGAATAACCCCAGCCCGTCTGTCCCCGCAACAGCCGAATTTCAACGTGGCTTAGAACCAACCCGGGGTTTATTTACGAAGCTCTTACGAGTTTCACCTTAAAAACTCAACTCGTTACTATTACCCACGTATTTTTTTTTTT
>NW_014569837.1:33580-36426 GCF_001313835.1 Polistes canadensis
GGGGGGGGGAGAGGACTCAATGACGATGCCAGTGAAATTCGTAGCTCGTTTTGGGATTAGATACGATTCTAGTGCTAATTCGCATAAACGTTATATCGTTGTTTCGTTGTTTAACGAAATAGAAAGAGATAGGGATAGAGAGATGATAGCAAATGAGTGTGAGAGAGATACAAAGAGTAAAAGAGGCATTTAACCGGTAGCTTGGTTACTGTTGAATCGTTTCTAATCAAATGAAACGACTCAACAGTTTCCGATCATTGCAAGATCGTCTGATAATCGAACACACGTTCACACAAACGAACTAATACATACACCATCCAAAGGTTTGTCCTTTCTACGATTATAGTTCGAAAATGGTTCGATCCCGTTGAAAGGTTCCGTTCACGTTACGGATTTTAGCAAAACGATTTCGATCAGATTTCAAATGTTCCATTGTAAAAGCTCCAACAGGGTGATTTTACGTTCGTGTTGGTTTTCCTATCTTTTCTATTTATGACGAAGAAAATACGATTCGAAAAGTTACGCTAAGAGGAAAATTATGAAATTGGGGTTGGGGTGGGGGTGGGAGTTAAAGGGACTAAATGAAAAAAGACAAAAAAAAAGGGAAAAAAAATGAAAGTAACGTTTAATTCACCTCACTCTCAATGGTTTATCTTTATGGGGTCTCGTAAGCTTTCACTTTCAACGTCAACCCTTCACTCGGTAAGGCACTTTCTCATTGGTGTCATAATTGCAATAATGTCGAATTAATTCTGTAAAAGCTACGCGACGAGACACCTCTACTTCTATCTCCCCCTTTCCCTTTCCCTTCACATTCTCGTTTTCACAAGCGCGAAAGGGTTAAAAGCTATTAAAGTCGAATAATGTTTATTCTTTTTGCAATTTTTTTTTCTTTTCTTTTTTTTTTTAATTCTCGCTTAGAGACATTATTACCGTTCATTATTTGACATTAACTCTCTTTCCACATTTATTCCAGACATTTCTATGGTTATTATAGGATATATAGTTTCTTTTTCCTTTTTTTTCTTTTTTTTTTTTTTTTTTTTTGAAATAATTCATAGGATATAATAATATCATTTTAATGTAATACTTGCAGGAAAAATTTCGTTATGGAATTAATCGTTGGTCATTTTGTTTTTCCTATTTTCTTCTTCTTCTTCTTCTTTTGACTACTATAATTTCACACACATATTTTGTCAAATATAAAAAATAGATTTCTATTTCTTTTTCTCTCTCTCTTTTACTTTGTTTTTTTTCAAACGCAATTTCAAAATGTTTCGTTAAAAAACAATCGATTCATTGAAACCGATAACATTTTGGAAAATCCTGTTAGACGAAACAATATGAAAACGATACTACACCGTATACAAATATCAATTTAATCTATTCGAATAGTAAAAATAACAAAACAAAACAAAATAAAACAAACAAATTAAAAAAAAAACAATAAAACGATACACCACGAATCTACCCTTTCCCATCTTTCGAAATATACATCTCGTACAAACATGACTGTACAAAATTTCAATTTGTATTTCTTTTCCCCCTTAATTGGGGATGGGACAAAAATGTTAACGTTTGATTAATGATGATACTAATCAAACAAACAATTCTCTCATTCTGTCCACCTAATAAAACAATTTGTCTTTATTTTCTTTTTTTTTAATTTTTATCGTACCACACACAGACACACACACACACACAAATTCTTTATCTTTTCTTCTTCTTATTCTTCTTCCTTGTTTTTCAACCGAAAAAAATGAATAAAAAGGGAAAAGAAAAATCATCTAATACAATCCTTCTCGTATAAAATGTTTAAGGAGGTTTGTGTGCGTGATATCAATGAGAAAAAAAGAAACAAAAGAAAAAGAAAATCAAAAGAAGAAGAAGAAGAAGAGGAAGAAGAAGAAGAAAAAACATGGCTGGTGCCGGTGTACCGCGTGGCCTAACTCCGGAGTGGGCAATTAGTAGGATTAATGATTTTACGTCTTGGTAGAGACTCAACCACTTTTCTTTCCCCTTTTTCCCCCTTTTCACTCTGCCCTTTCCCCCTCACCCATTTCCCTTTTTCGAACAGTCGGCCTAGTTCTTCTTCAATGTCTTCCTTGTACCACCATCAAACCTTTTCTTCCTTACTACTTCATCTTCATCTTCATCTTCATCTTCATCTTAGTCGGCATAGTCTTTGGTAACATTTAAACTGGCGTGCAAACGAACACACGTGGATGGCGGGAGGGAAGGGGGAAGGGGGAGGGACGGGTGAGTAAAAGAACTTAGCTTTGTCGCGATTAAACGAACCTAATTTTGTGTCAGGAGTCTCGTTCGTGTTCACGAGTCCCATTCGTGTTGGGAAGTCTCGTTTCTGATATACTACTCATGTTTTTTTATTTTTTTTTATCTAGCACGCTTTTATGCAATTTTATGATAATCGTATGCAATGTTTTATTTTATACATTTGTGTGGTATTTAGTATTTAGTTTAATAAATCAAATCTATTCGTTTAACGTCTCGTTCAACGAGTGACATTTTACTTCTTTGATGACAAACATATATATACTATGTGTATTACATTGTTTTTAAGTTCTACAAAAAAAAGAAAAAGAAGGGGAGGGTGTACATCCGTTTCGTTGGAACACGCATGACGATTAATATTTTACTATTTTTTTTTTCCTTTTTTCTCTGCAACTTATTTTTAGGTTTAATGTCTTTCTTTTCTTTTCTTTTCTTTTTGATTCGAGAATATCTTACAAATTATAACACGTGAGTTTCGTTTGAAGAAAATTAATATTATTAATATATATAATATATAATAATATATAATATATAATAATATATAAATATGTAAT
>NW_014569837.1:37302-52476 GCF_001313835.1 Polistes canadensis
TTATATATATAAATTATTATTATTAATATATTTATATATATAAATTATATTATAATATAAATATTTGAATAATATATGGTATTACGAAAAATCCACAAAACAGAATATTCAATTTGTTGTAATACCAACTTGCTTACTTGTTTGTCCGAAAAAATACTAGAAAGAATGAGAAAAGAAAGAAAGAAAAGATGGGATAAGGAAGAAATAAAAAATAACAAATAAAAAAGAAGAAAAACTTAGTGGTAGATACAGAAATGACCGACAGTTTTGTTCAAGAGAAAGAGAGAGCAAATGAAAAAAACATTTAAATTATTCGAAATAAGATGACTACCGGATTGTATACGTTTATGTTAGCCGACACTGATGTGGCTACGACAGCTGGACCTGTTTCTCTGTCTGCCTGTTTGTCTCTATCTCCATCTCTTTTCATTTAAGTTTCTCTTTCGGTAGGATCGACGACATCTTTCCTGATCCCTTTCCACTTTATCTTTATCTCTATCTCTTTCTCTTTCTGTTTCTCTGTCATCCCTATTTCTTGTCTTCTTGCGTTAGCCTCGCGTGCAAGTTAAACACGATCATTTATATCGGGTGAACTCGTAACTGTCGGCCCACCACCGTTGTAATTTACGTACTCTCGTGAGAATGAGATGAACTCGAAAAAGAAAAGAAAAATAACAGAAAAACGACTTTAACTTAAAACTAAAATGCGAGACTCGAGAGGATGAAATTATTTTCTTTCTTTTTCTTTTTTTTTCTTTTTACAACCATACGGTTACTATAATATTTAATGTCACATTTTATTTCTTTTTTTTTTGTTTTGTTCGTTTGAATTATCTTTATTTAAGTATCGTCAAATTCCAATTAATATCTGTCACGTATAAAATAAAATTGATAAACGTATGACAAGTGTTCGTTTTATCATTGGTTTACAAATCAAACGATATATGATTGTTCTAATTTACACACACACACACACATCATCTAATTATATTATAAATTTATATATGAGCCGTTTATTTTGAAAGTGGAATAAGTCAATTTTTTTTTTTTTTTTTTTAATTGAAAATAAGAAGATACCGTTCAGTTGTAATTAGTGTTGCCATTAACTTGGTTTTTTTGAAAAAGTGACTTATGCCACTTTCAAAATAATATATATATATATTATTAATATATAAATAATAAATAATTTATTTAATATATATATAAATATAAATTATTCTCTCAATATAAAATCATTTAAATTAAATTCTTCAAACACGATATATAAAACGTCACTTATTCTACGTTCTTCCCCCCACAACTCCCCTTCCATTCTTTCTATTTTCTTTTCTATCTCTCGATGTAGGTAAAAAGAAAACCCTTTATAACCTAGGTTGATTTTTATCTCCGCAAGATATTTTATTTTTATCTCATGGAAACAAAATTCTTCAACGCGCGTCACAAGCTGTGAAGAACCTTTTTCAGAAGTTCCCGACGATTTCGCATACTCGCCGGTTAATAACGTATATCCAAGTTTCCTACTAGAACGTACAACTGCTATATATACATACGTACATATGTGACAACGTCAGAAATCTAGAATATATACGTTTATATAACTGTACATATATATATATATATATATATAATGTGGCGCTTAGAGTTTCATTTAGCAAACGTTCGTAGGAATTTTACAGTCCCTGACAAAACGACAAAGATAAGAAGAAAAGAGGAATACAGTACTGTCCGAGTAAAGTAACAAAATGGTGTTTCCAATGATACACGTATAATATTATCCCGTAAGGAATATGTTTTAAATTTCATCAACTGTAAAATGCGTTTTCGGTCGAGTTCGGTAAACTTGTCGTCGTCATCCTCGTCTTTTGGCTGTAGCTGACACTGCGAGCTGAGCTAAATATACTTTCTCGTCTACAGTAACAGTTAAAAAGAGAGTTAGAGAAATATGGGGGGTGGTGGGTGGGAAGGGAGGTAGGTGGGGAGGTGGGTTCTTTCGTTGATTCCATGTATCTATCTCGTACCAACTTTCTATACGTTCTGTACACATTTCTGCCAACGTAAGGGACGAAATTTCTCTCTTTTTCTGTCTGTCCTTCTATCTGTCCGTCTGTCCGTCTGTCTGTCTTTCTTTCTTTCTCTCACATTCTCACATTTTCACCCTTTGCTAACAGCAACGTGAACCTTCACATTCGGTTTCTGTAAATCCTTCTGATTGAATCAGATGACTGGTTGGACGAGATATCACGTTTCTCACACTTGCTATTTTATCTTATACGAATATATATATATATATCTTCTATATATGTGTATATATAGAAGATAAATGAAAAAAGAAATAAAGAAAATGTTTATTCAATGAAATTAAAAGTGTATTGATTTATCTTGACTATGTTTGACAAATTGATAATTGCATAAAATATATTTATATATATATATTTATATTGTAGATTATTATTATATTATATTGTATATTATATTGTAGAATGAATTTTTATGATTATAAATATATATATCATTTGAATTTATCAATAACAATGTATTCACGTACGAACCACGAGAGTGGTTTTCCTCAAAGGATAATGATAAAGAGTAACGGAAGGAAGGAAGGAAGGAAGGAAGGAAGGAAGGAAGGAAGGAAGGAAGGAAGGAAGGAAGAAGAAAATAGAAGTCTTTGAGTGAAAGGACCGAATCGATTCCCTTTATAGTCCTCTAAAGGACAAATTGATGCGTCGAGTAGGGAGATCATTAAATTTAACAACGTGTTTACGGAGTTAGTTAATTTACCCTTTCTTTTTTTTTATCATACTTGTATTATTTTAAAATAAAAATTTACAAATATACTTTTTTATCTCTATCCTATATATATATATATATATGTTACTATCAAAGCCGCAAAATATTTACCGAAACTTTCCAAAGAAATTGCAAAGATGCACACTTTACAGCATTGTATTCACAGACATTTCTGAACTTTACATGCTAAATTTATAACTCGGCAAAGTATTCTACGCGTATACAAAAGAGTGTACTTTAATTTAATATAAGTTTCATTAAAATCTGTTCACTTTTAGTATTAAAAATATTGACCAAAACTTTTCAAAGAAATTGCAAAGATGCACAATTTACAGCATTGCATTCTCTGACATTTTCTGTACTTTACATGCTAAATTTATAACTCGACAAAGTAGTTTACGTGTAGATAAAAGAGTGTACTTTAATTTAATATAAGTTTCATTAAAATCTATTTATTCTAAATATAAAATATATTTACCGAAACTATTCGATTCCTAGGAAAAACTGGAAGAATTTTTCATTTTCTGACTTCGTCTGAAGGCTCTTTGCATTGATGAGAATGCCGAGGAATTACTAGCAATGACTGATTTCCGGTTTTTACTGTAACATATATATATTTGATAAAGAATTATCCCTGTAAAGTTAATCCCATGAAAGATTTTGATATACCTATCGGATAAATCTTGTCCCATGTTGAGACATGTTTCAATCGGAAACTAAGATCTACTAGATGCGTTCATGTTGTTCAGCCAATCTGCAAGTATTGCTTTTAGATGACCCGAGGTCAGAAGTAAATAAACGATGAGATGACGATGCATACCTGTTCCTTTCAATCTCTATCTTTCTTTCTTTCTTTCTTTCTTTGTTTTATTATTTTATTTTACATAGCTATAGATAAGATATTACAATGAACCTAAAGTTCGTACGATTATTATGACGAAACTTAATTTTATAACTGCATAATGGAATTTGTTTGTTTCTTATTTGTATAAAATTTACTTTGGAAATATTAATAAGAAAAAAAAAAAGAAAAATCACACAAACTTTTCATACAAATTCTTTCTATCTCATTAAAAAACTCAATGGTACAGTTGTATACTCTATCAAAATCTTATGAAAAATTAAATTCAAATCCTATTCGTTCTATTTCATTAATTTTATACAATATATATTTTATCAATTGTAAGTTTAAGTATAATTGTATACACATAAGAATATTTTTATTATATAAAATATATGCATATACGATATCATAAATGAAGATAATTGTAACGGTTGATTAAATACAAAAAATATTGATTTTATTATTGTTATTAACACGATAGGATAAAATGGGAATAATAACGAATGAATGAACCTACTGTAAATAATCCATTTATATCTTTCACGCGTCATTAGTTTAACACCCGCTTTGAAGTGGTTATTGGGAAACGTTGAGAATGGCAAATGTTAGAATCGTATTCATGCTTCTACTACTACGGTTTCTGAATTTTGGACACGATTTGACGTAATTTGTCGCGTCACTGGTCCTGCGTTTGTATCCTATTGTCGTCAGTGATAAAGCAATGTATTCACTCCGTGAGAGAGAGAGAAAGAGAGAGAGAGTGAGATTACCTAGCACGTAAATTGGATGTTAGATATCCTTGTGCGTACAACAAGTACGTAATAGTAAGGCTAACATCTGCATATGTATTAGAAACTAAGTGCACATTTCAACAGATAAATAATACATTGAGAAATATTTAATTAGGGTATTCCATCAATGATAAACATAAATCTATTTCGAATAAAAAAAATTACATTAGAATGAGCCACAAATTCGTGAATTTATTGTATTGTTTTATATATTGCTATTTTTTGTCTAACAATAAGTCAATAAAATTACTTTTCAAGTGAAATATTATATTTATTATTATTTTTCAATTGTATTTATTATATATATATTATTTTTCTATTAATTTATTATTATTTTTATTACATTTCAAGTGAAATATTAATTTAAAAATGCAAGAACAATGAATCAAATAAATATTGAAATATAATTATACATCCAATATCAAAATATTAAAAATATCTGTAAAAGAAGAATACAAAAATTCCCATTTGACAATTTCGGTTTAACCATTTATCATTTTTTTCTAATTTCACCGAAAGTAGTTGTGTTAGTTCTTACGTTTTTGGATTGAGGGTGTTGGGAGTTGGGTGAGGTTAGGGGTTGGTTTAGGTAGCGAGTAAAGTCGGCTGGGCTGGTAGAGTACTTCAAGTGGAAGTTTTTTTGTTTTTTTGTTTTATTTTTGTTTAAGAAAGAAGTTTCGGGTCTTGTAGAAAAATTTCCAAACGACGGCGTGGCATGTGATTAACCAGAAAAAAGTGGTCGTTAGCGGCATCGGTTGGCTTATTGTTAGCTAAAGGAACGAATATAAACCGGTGTGTGCAGCTTTCTCTAAAACTTACCACCATACCCCACCCCACCCCTTCCCCCTGCCACCCAACGTCTTCTTCTTCTTCTTCTTCTTCTACTTCTTCTTGGTGGAAACTTTGGCTAAGCAAAACACATTTTTGCTCGTATCTTTTTTTGTTTCCCTTTTTTTTTTTTATTTTTTTTTTTTTCGGTTTTCATTTTTTTCCCCTCCCGTTGGCATGGCATCTTTTCTGTTATATCGCGAAAAGTTCAAGTAGATACGTAAAAGAAAAAACTTCGAGACGTGCAGTTTCGGGTTTTACCTGCCACCGTAACGTCGCGTTCTACAATAATTTCCCGTTAGTTTTACTAACCTTTACCTTCCCCCCCACCCTCCTAGAAAAATCCTTACATCTTTTTCCCTCTCTCTCTTTTTTTTTCTTTTCTTTTTTTTTCGTATTCTCTTCTATAGAAATAAAAATCTTTTCCTAAGTAAACGTCTTGTTTAATTTTATAAGTTTAATTTTGTAATAAATATTTATATGACAAATCTTTTGTTTATTATTAATTATTTATGTATCATTGTGATAAGATATATTTATTAAACACTGAGATAAATAAAAAATATATAAATGACATGATTAAATTAAAAATTAAGAAATTATTTCGATTCTTTTTTTGTTATTTCTTAAAAGTGAATTCTTTTAACTGCAAAAAAAATATAATAAAAAGAATATATATATATATATATGTGTATGTGTGTGTGATAAAAAAAAAAAAGGATTACAAGAGTAAGCAAACAGAATTGAAAGGATCGACGGACAGGAGTAGAAAAGCAAACAAGTAAAATCAGAAAAATAATCTCTCTGAAGCTGTCTTTCAGAAAACAAAGATTAACGGAATCAATCCACGGAAAGAAGAAAAAGAAGAAGAAGAAGAAGAAGAAGAAGAAACCTACCAATCACGATTCGTTTCTATTCTTATCTCTCCTCCACACTTGATTTCTACTATGTGTTTTCCTCCAATTTTTCCAAGTCCCCCATTCAAAAAAAAACAAAAGCAAAAACAAAAATAAAATAAAATAAAATAAAATAAAATGAAAAACATTTCCTTCACATCGTTTTAGTTTATAGAAAAAGAAAACGAAAACTGATGTGTATATGCGTGTATGCGTGTGTGTGTGTGTGTGTTTCCGCCAAACCGCAGAAAATATCGAAACGTCGGTACAATTGGATCCACCAATGGTTTCGTAAGGAAAGAGTTAAAAAGAAATAGAGTGAAAATAGCGAATGAGAAACAGAAAAAGAAAGCAAGAAAGCAAAAGAGAAAGCAAGAAAGTAAGAAAGAAAGAAAGATAAAGGACAATGAAGATCGTCGCGGTGGATGGCGACGAGCGGGAAGTAATAAAACGAGAAACGCTAGGCAGGATTCGAAATTTCTCTTCATTACCGAGAAAACCACCGGCATTGTTCTTTTACCCGGGTTTCAAAATGGAAGTAGAAAAATGGCGATGTACGTTTCCTCCTCGGTACACTTCCGCGACCTCCCCCTCTTCCTCCTCTTCCTTCTCCTCCTTCTTTTCCACCTTTTCCTCCTCCTAGTAGGGAAAAAGAAAATTCTACGGTGCAGAAAAACAAAAAAAAAAAAAGAGGAAACCTGCCGTGTTACCCGGCGCCGGATCTCTTTGAAGGAAACGAGAAGAACAAAACAAAAGGGAAAAAAAAAAAAACAAATAAAAATGATGGAAAGAAATAGAAAAGGAGTTGATAGGAGGGGTAAGGGGAGATAGGTTGGGTTAAAAAGAAAACAGAAATAATAAAGAAGGGGTGGTAGATTTGTAGTAGTTATGGTTGTTTTGTTATGACGAACGATACTGTTTGCTGGGTAGATGAACTAAACTAAAGGGGGGTGGAGTTGGGGATAGGGGGCTGAATTACTGCAAATGCTTGTTTGTTTGTTTGTTTTTTTTTTTTATTAGGAAGAAAGGGGTGTAAGTGAGTAAGTGAATAGGTGGAGAATGATTGTTCGTGACTTAATGCAATTTTCATTCTCGAGAAACATTTTCTAATATTTACGTGTAAAATATTATTCATAAAGGGGAAAAAAATCAATTGAATAAGGGTGATAAGGTGACTAAATTACTCCTTAACGTTGTTAACAGTTGTTACAGTATTTGTATACGATAAAGTGAAAGGGTAGAAGTAGAACAAAGAGTGTCGGCTCTTTTGCCAGTTAAAAACCGACCAACTTTATTACAGAGCTCGGTATTGTTTTTACTCTTAGAACCCGTCCCACCCTTCCTGTTAAGCCAATAAAACTGCCAGACAATCTGCTGGGAAGAAACCTTATTCTTATTCTTCTTCTTTTTTACTTTCTTCTCTTCTTTTATAGAAGTCATTTTGAAGATTGAGAAACGGGGGTTTGGTATATGTAAACAAAAAAAAAGAAATAAAGAATAGTTTAAGAAACGTTCGACAACTCTCAACATTACACCCCACCCCACCTCCCACTCCACCCACGTTTTAGTTTTTTCCTCATTTTTTTTTGCATTTCTTTCGTTTTAATTAATTAATCAAATATATGTTAAAATATTCCTCAGCATTTCCTTTTTAATCCATCGTAAGTGAAAACCTTTTTGATAAAATCTGCATAAATAAATAAATAATTAAATAAATAAAAAAGAAGAAGAAGAAGAAGAAGAAGAAATAAAATATTACTTATAACCCATTTTACAATCTTTTTCACGATCAATTCATTAACTAAGAATAAAAACTTCATAATCTTTTACCCCGACGGGTTTGTTTAAACGGATAATCTCTAGAATAATTTTAGCAGCCGTTGGTTGGTTGGTTGGTTGGTTCGTTGAAAAGCTTAGGATAAATTTTTACTATAACTTTATATCGTATAGTCAAGTTATTGAAGTAGAATTATGGCTTATAACTTGGCAACATCGTTGTTTCCCGGTTGGTCGAACAATTATGCGATCGATGTCGCGTGCCTTTCGATGGATAATAAACACCATAGACAAGTTACCATAAGTAGTTACAATCCACGTGAAAGAAAAGTCAAAGGGTATGGGAGAAAGAGGAGAAAGGGGAGACCTAAGAAAGTCGAGAGAAGAATTAAGAGGAATAAGAAACCTTACAAGAGTTTTTCCCTCCCTCTCAACCCCCCTTCACTCCCCCTAACTCCCCCTTTTTTTTCTTATTCTTTGATGAACGTGTGTAAGAGTAAAAAAGAAGGATTTCGTGACAGGGACTAGAATAACAACACGCTGTGTTGTCGAGTTATTTCCTAAGGAGTAGTTCTAAGAAGCACAAGATCGAAGGACCACCAAGGGATAAAGGGTCTCGTTGTACCTGAAGTGTCACTTCAACTGGGAGAACCGTCGACCAACTCGAAGCGTCGATTACCTTCATCTATGGGACTCACTGTTTCCCTATCGACTTTTGTTAAACACCTAGGTATATATCAACTGGTATTTTTATTTTATTTTATTTTTCGATATTTTTCTTCGCAAAATGAACAACGAGAAATTCTTATAACAAGTTGTTAAGTAAAAATATTATGACGATACCAATTGGGATATATTATGATTGTTATTAATGAAATTAATATTGTTCATTTTATTTTATTTTTTAATTATATTTTGTTATGCATCTGTTCTTTAGGAATATATATATTTGGTTATAGAAATTATGCAATTAATATTAATTACGATTGTTATTAATGAAATTAATACTTGTTAATTTTACTTTTTTTTTGAATTATAATTTGTTATACACCTGTTCTTTAGGAATATATATATTTGATTATAGAAATTATGCAATTAAGTTTTTGTCGTTTCTTTTTGTTAATTTCAACAAGGAAGAATACGTTATTGATTATATTAGCTGTTAATTGTTATTGAAAAATAAACTATTAATAAATTTGTATATTAGTTACCAATACAATATATATTTATTTAAATGATTATATATTAATATAATATCAAGTTTCTGTAGAATAAATTTGCATCCTATGTAAGATAATTTACACACACACACTCCAGAAAAAAAATATTTAAAAATATATTACAAATATATAAAAGAAATATATAAGTGTTCTTTTTATTTATTTAAGGGTTGAAAAGTTTAGTGTTGTAGCATGTGAAAGCTTCAATTATTACTGAAAAATATTACACGATACTTATCAGTAAATACACGAATATAGTTTTATTACGTTAAGTACAATAACAAATATTTCGTTCAAACAATACGTCTTGTTAAAAATAAAAAAAATAAAAAAAGAGAGAGAGAGAGAGAAAAAGAAGAACGGAAAAGTAACGAAGTAAAAAACTGATCTTGATAAGTCTCGGACGATGTCAGTGACGATAACAATAGTATGTTTCGAGGAAAGTACTAGCGTGTTGTTAACGAGCCAACCTACTTACATCTTCAATATATACATCAAAACACATTTTCTACATTGTTTTTTCCTCCCAACTCTTTCTTTTCCTTCATTCCCTTTCATCTATTATTTCTCAAACTTCTAAATAAATCATACCAATTTTTCTTCTTTATTTTCTACTAAATTCATCAAATCTTCTTTCATTTTATTATTTCACGTTTCATCAAAACAAACCCTTTAAAACGTCGTTATTTGATTAAACCCTTTCTTCCCTACATCTCATAAGTTTCTTTTGTATGGAAATAATATTACAAAACAAAAGAAAAATTAATTAAAAAAACAGCAGAAGAAAGAAGAAGACGAAACGTATTATACTTTTTTAAAGACACATAAATTTAATGAAATTTATTTTTTTTTTAATACGAATAACAATGTATTATTTAAACAACGAATAAATCATATGATATTGTCAATACTTGTACGATTAGATTTATTTAAAATATTCCCTAATGACTTTCATTGTTTAATGCGACCACTTGGAAATAAATTTACTTTCCCATAAAGAAAGAAAGAAAGGAAAAAAGAAAAAAAAGTAAAACACAAAGAAGAATATTCTATAAAAAGGAACATTGACGTTAGGAAGGAAATGTCTTTTAACAAAATCTCGTTACTCGTTTGGTATCTACTTCATTGTTCGAAAAAGGTAGGTGGTTCAACGGTAACTCTGTAGAAAAGGGAACAGAGGTTTAGAATAGGGGGGAGGAGGTATGGGGTTGAGAATGATAGAATAGGGTGGGGGAGAGAAAAAGATAAAGGAATGAAAGGAAGATTCCTTTGATCTCAACTTAAGGACATTAAAATCCTTCGCTTCGTTTGTCCATGTATTCTTTCTCTCATTTTATTTTGTCATTTATGATTTTACTCCTACGATATACGGGATGGTTTTTTTATTATCTTTTCTGTTATGGTCAATCAATATTAAACAAGGTAGTCGCATTATAAAAAAAAGAAACTTATGGGATAACATAATAATTCAATACTCCAATGCAGTGATCATTTCGAGGATTATAAAATTGTCATCGAAAAACATATCACATCGAAATTATATTTAATATATGTTAATAAGTATATGTAATGTTTAAATCAGTGAATATAATATTGAAGTATGCTGAAATATAAAGAGAGTGTATTAAAATAATAAAATAATTGTTAATTAATCGATAGAAATGTCAATTGTTGTTAAAAAGCTYGGWGTATATGTTCTGTCAACCGTCTTCCTCGAGATGCACCTTGAGACTGACACTTTCTGTTCTATGACAATTATTTTATTAAAAGTTGTTTATATGACTTTTCGAACGTTGCGCATGTGTATAAAATCAATAATTCACCTAATCAATAAAATTTAATATTACAACGATCTGATTTTAGTATTTTTTCATTATAATGTAATTGTTTAAACTATTGTACATTTTTGTTAACGTACCTCTGCAAAATGTTATCGCAGGGAGAAATTTTTGTCGAAAAGAATATCACATCGAAATTATTTAATATTGAAAGTATGTTAATAAATATATGTAATGTTTAAATCAGTGAATATAATATTGAAGTATGCTGGAATATAAAGAGAGTGTATTAAAATAATAAAATAATTGTTAATTAATCGATAGAAATGTCAATTGTTGTTAAAAAGCTTGGTGTATATGTTCTGTCAACCGTCTTCCTCGAGATGCACCTTGAGACTGACACTTTCTGTTCTATGACAATTATTTTATTAAAACTTGTTTATATGACTTTCCGAACGTTGCACATGCGTATAAAATCAATAATTCACCTAATCAATAAAATTTCAGATTATAACGTTCCTATTCTTGCATTTTTATCATTTTAATGTAATTATTATATAATGATAATTTTTTTCAAGTGTAACGTGTTTTTTAAACAGAAAATCATTGTTAAAACAATTAAAGTATTTTGACAGTCGTCTTTTTTGTAATATCATTTAAATATTAAAAATACAAATGTGAATGTATGTTAACATATATATATATTATAGTTGTGTTGAAATGAATATACATATACTTATATAAAAATACGTGTATCGTGGTTAGTCGACATTGTTCTTTGCGTATTTCAACGAGAAAGATTTTGCACGTCGACGAGCAAGAAGACACGCTTCGTTTCCGACAAACTTTTTTCTTTTTTTTCTTATTATTTCTTTCGTAAGAAAGAAAAATAGTGAGAAAGAGAGACAGAAAGAGAAAGAAAGATCCAAAGATTACTACCTCGCCCATGGTGGAACAAAAATTACGCGTTCGTTGAGCTCGTTAATTTAGTTGACTTTTTTTCTTTCTTCCTTTCTTTCATTTCTTTCTTTTTCACGGTTTTATAAGAGGTTTCACAAGAGATCAAAAGAAGAATTACTTTTCGGATGACATGCGTGAACATTTTCAGAACAAAAAAAAATATTATTATTCTCAGAGTGGATTCGTTTTTTAGAATGAATTTTCGTTTGAAACAAAATCCACGGAATTTAATTGTATTTCGAAGGGCCGTGGGGGGGGGGGGGGRGGGGGGGTGGGAGGGGATAGTTGGTATGTGATGGTAGTTTTTATTATTTTCGTCAACGTTATAAACGTATAAGAAAAATAGAAAATTAACATTTAAAAATTATCATAAGTATTTTACATTATTTCATTAAATTAATAATCATTTTTAACGTTAATTATATGATTATTATATTTGTATTATTAATATTAATAAATTAATATCAGTTTTCTTTTCTTTACATTTTAATAAACGAAATACGAATCATTTTATCTGAAAATACTTTGGCGTTGGTAAAAGTTCAGACGGATAGAAAAAAAACTTTTGTTCTGTTTCGTCTCAATCGACACTTCAATTCGCTGCATAAACACGAAAAGAGAGAAAGAGAGAGAAAAAGAAACAGAGAAAAAGAAAAAGAGAGAGAACAGACGAACGAACCATCCACCCCCAGCCCCCCTCACCACAGAAACGTACACTTTCGAGGGGTATTTCTCGAACTAATCCAAATTTATAATACGCGGCACGGTATAGCGTATGAATTAATATTTGCAGTGAAGGGGTGGAGTGGGGGTTGTGGGAGGGAAGAGATGGGTTAGAAGAGGGGTGGGGAAGGGTGGTTGGCAACACTATTGGAATAACAGAAAAAGAAAGAGAAAATATAGATGGAGAAAGAGAAACGAAATGGTTCGTATAAATGGATAGGAAGAAGAACAATCAAACAAAAGAGAAAAAGAAGAAAGAAAAATAATAAAAAAATAAAAAGGGATAGAAAAGATGAAATGAAACAGAGAGAAAGATAGATAGATAATCTTTCTTCGTCGTTTAATGTCCACCACCACCATCAGCCCTTCTTTTAGAGTGTGTGGACTCGTAAAACAATAAAATGACTACGAGAAACCAACCAACCAGCCAACCAACCAACCACCCAACCACCATCATTCCCGTATCGTATATGCATTCGCGAAACGAACCTCGTGTGTCACGAATAGGTTCATGCAAACGTGATCTGTCTGATTCTACGAGCTTGAGTGAACACTCGGGCGTGCATGCATACGTGTATGCATACGTTGCATGGTAAAGTATACGTAATACATACATATATATATATATATATATACACATATGTTAAGGTATAGTAGAGAACGTATCTACAAATACGTTAGGGAGAAACACGGGACGTTACGTTACGTGTTTCTCGTTCCATTTCGCGCGACGAGTTTCTATCTTCGATCGATTCGATTCGCTTAGGGAGTAACCGGAAGGGCACGCGATTAAATAACGTATCTACGTGTATAAATAGAATTATCTTGGACAAGCAAGCACAAGCCCTGCCTGTAACACCGAGTTATCCTCGCACCTTTATTTACAGTACTGTTCTTTCTGCTATATCAAAATGTGAGTGAGTGAATTGATGAAAGAGAGAAAGAAAGAAAGAGAGGGAAAGAAAATCGCTACTCGAGAAAGGGGGATAGGGGGAAAAGGGTGAAGGGGTGCTCGGTTCTTTCATAAACTTTCGTTAGAAAACTTGTATGGTGTTTAAATTCCCGCGCGTTTAATTTGATATTAAATAATAAAAAGAAAATTAATCGTACGAGAGAACACACACACACACAAGTAAGTATTTGCAAGATATTTAGTTTATCTTTTACACCCTTCATTCCACTACTCTACCATCCCTTACCCGTTTAAATATACTTCTAACTGTTCGTTAAGTAAATGTCATTGTACTGAATGAGAAAGGTAAAAGGGAATAGTATAAGTTCATTTTTCTTCTATTGTTTCTAGTTAGATGGTAAAGACGAAAATATAACTACGATCGATTTATTATATATATATATATATATATATATATATATTCTAGTTAGTTATTTTATTATTCCTTTACGTGGACTTACGTAGCAATTTTCTACAAATGTCTATGACGCGTTTTTATAACCAAATCGAATATTCTTACGTTTATCTTTAAACGTCATACTTAAACGTAAAATTGTTATTCGTAATACGTACGTAATAGCATTTTCATCCACGTAGGATGTAGATTTATATTCTTACGTATGTCTTTGGTTTATCCACGTGTCACATATTCGATCTCTCATTAGAATAAGATTATAGTTTTTAAATATAACAGAGAATGGGGTATCTGAAAATTGAATTAAATAAAGAAAGACAGTGTTAATGTTATTATAATATTATATTAGTTCATTTAAATATTCCTTTTTTATCTTTATTTCTATCATTTAATTTCTATTTGTTTATTTTCTTTTGACTTCTGTTATTTTTTCTTCACCCTACCACCACCACCACTACCACATTATTTCATTGTTTTATCATTCTTCCTCTCACTTGCTTGACGGTAACATAACGACCGAGTGAACTTTTGTATACGAGATGGTAGACAACAACAATAATACAATCGTACATCGAGTGGAGTTTTCTCTATGGAAAATTTCAAACAAATTATATCTGCTAGAGTGAAACGCACTCGGTGAGGTCACGAGGAGGATTCAGGCACCAACGACTGTGGTCGAATAAAGCTTTCCATAAAGAGATAAAGAGAGAGAGAAAGAGAGAGAGAGAGAGAGAGAGAGAGAGGGAAATAGAAATTGTTACGAATTACCAGAGCAGAAATGAACTGATTATTTCTCGTTATATTAACAACCGTGTCATGGTGATTTTTTTAAATACAGTATTATATTAGATTTTCTCTAAAGTTACCTCTCTCTCTCTCTCTCTCATTCTCTGTAATAGAATAATTTGCTCTTTTTTTAATATACAATATATATTTAATATTATAAATATTAACCTAAAAGTTACACAAAAGATACCCCGTTGGTATATATAATAATATTCTTGTTGTATAAATTATTTTAATAATTCATATATCATTAATTGTTAAATTGAAATAAGAATAAATTAGAGTTAATGGTAAGATTTTTTGTGTTGTAGATATGAAAATAATGATTGTTCAATTTAAATGAAAATTAATTATTGGTATTCAAAAAAGAAAGAAATGGAATTTTATGATTAATATATTAATAAAATTAAAAAAT
>NW_014569837.1:53040-71657 GCF_001313835.1 Polistes canadensis
GAATAAATTTTCATGATTGCAAATTTTTTAATATTATATCAAATAAATTTATTTATATATTTATAGGGTATGAACCTACTAGCTTATTATTTAGCTTATTTATATAATCATTATTTAAATAAATATGTGTTAATAATAAAATTAATTTAATGAGATTTTTAATCCCGTTATTTGAGAAAATATTTCCATGTGAAACGGATATAATTTTTGGTTACTTCGAGTAGTATATAAAAGCAAAACATTTAAAAATTTATTTATTTCTAAAATATTGGTGACGTATTTAATATTTAGATATCTTCAAGTAATCGCTGCCAAACAAAATGGTGAATGGAAAACAAGTGAATGACGTGTTTCTCAGACGTCAAATGTACCCAAGGTGCTAAATTATAATTAACAATCGAATTTTTATGCCATTAATGTAAATCAATTCAACAACGATCAAGATACGTCATACGTGTTTTCTTCTTACTTTTATCCCCCATTTATTTATCTCGCGAGTATTCTCAACACCTCGTTGAAAAAACGTTGGAAATCTTTTCAGAAAGGAGAAGAAGAAAAAAAGAATCAGGTAAGGGGATGTTTTTTTGTTACGTTAACGATTTTATAACAACGCGACTAGGTAATGTTTCTTCTTTTCCAACAAGAAAATTTTCCTTTTCTTTTGCAGAGAAATGAGAAAAACTTGGAAAACGGTAGGTGAGGGATGGGGGTTTAACGGGGGTTGGGGGAGGGGGTGGAAAAGAAAAGAAAAATAGTAGCAAAAGATAGGTTATCGTAAACGTATTAATCGAAAATGGCATTCCAACGAGGTCGTTTCTTTTCGCAAGACGACGATTATTCGAGTATTATATATATATGATACTTTGTAACGACGAGTTTCGTGAAAGATAAAAGATCCTACCGTTATCTCGTATCGTATAATTAACAAGAAAAACGTATAGGGTAAAAAAAAAAAATAAAGGTTTAAGACTTTAAGTCGTTAACAGTAATTAATCGAGAAAAGCGAATCGTTTATGCGTTCGATAAGTTAAAAGTCACGATTGTAATACTTGATACTATTTTAATATATTTGAATAATTAAGATTAAATGTTAAATAAACGTATCCAGATGATAAACGAAATCTTTTGAGATTGCATTGAATTATTTCTTAACTTTAAAACATTCGTATTAATATATTATATCAGAATGTTTTCTATTTTAAATATCATAGATACGCTATTTATATTTTCTGAAAGTATGTGTTAAATTTTGTATTTAAATTTGATCTATTTAAATATTAATAAATATATAAAATAATATAAAGATTATAAAAATCAAATTACTTGACAAACAAATGAATAAATTTTGTATATTTGATAAGATAACAAATTAATTGGTAGATCTAATACTGTCATTGTATAATGGTCTTCTATTAAGATAATCGTTTGAAATAGAGATATCGTAATAATCGTTAATAATGTTCGTATGACAGGATACGTATATAACATAGATGCGTTTTCATATTCATAGACGAACTAATTTACTCGGATTGTATATCGTGCATCGACACTTGTGATCTCTCTCTCACTCTCTCTCACACACACTCCCACACACTCCCACACTCTATCGTTCATTCTAGCTCGATTCAAAGTAGCCTTTGGAATATCCATCAGTTGAAACATCAACGGTAGAATCGGCAGGGCAGCACCCTCAATCGGAAACAGAACATTAAGTACAATCAATGATCTCGTATTCCGAACATTTCGAATGGACGATCAATTATGCAAATGATCGTTTCGGACGTGACCCCCATGGTGGTGGTGGTGGTAGTGGTGGTGGTGGTGGTGGTAGTTGCTCGACACGAAACGTTGCGTCAGGTGGTACGAAAACGTACGGCATATGCCAGTAATGTTCTTCTATCCTATATCCGTTGGTTCCTTAGTCGACTTTATGACTCTGTCCATTACGTCCGTTTTCAACCATTTTAATATTATTTTTTTTTTTATGAGGGTAGGAGGAGAGGGTTATCTTTACAATTTTGTTCTCATCTCGTTGATCTCGTTTAACGTGAGGGTAAATTTTTTAACATTACAAGAGTTATTTTAATTCAATAATTTATTTCATAATATATTTGTATATTATGTGATATTAGAATAATATTTTGTTTAATATGAAAAAAAGTTGGTAAAATTGTAATTCGAAAATTAACATTAAATCTTTTCTCAACCTATAATGATTTAAACAAACGTTCGTGATGCTAATTGTTTCTAGAATTTTATTGTTGTTTAATTACATTTTTTTACATGTCAATTGTAGTAGACATATACACGGTTTAACATTTAAATTCTTTATTATTTTATATAAATTACGCGTAGCGTATTTTTACTGATTTCACTAAATTGTTCGTATTCGTAGAAAAACAAATAGAAGGAAACACGTGTTAGATGTCTATCGGGAATATGAAAACATCAAGATTTCCGAATTCATTTTTTTCCACTCTTATATAATATTATAATACTTTTTTCAATTTTTTTCTTCTAGAAATTATTCTTTTTTACGATTTACAATTTCCAAAAATCATATTTACACATTTTCATATACAATTATATTTTAAAATATTATTTCAATACAAGTTAAATGAAAATAAATGTGAATTAACACTTTAAATCATTAGAAAAATCAATCAAAGATAATTTCTTTAAAACTAGGCTAACAACAATCCTATTAGCAAAACTTTTTAAATGTATCTTAACACAATACAACAAATAATGTATTAAACAGAATATCTTCTTCAAACGAACCGCTAATCTGTAATCAACGAAACGTTCGAACGTTCGATACCCAAACATGTTCTTAAACGTTTCAGAAAATGGTCTACTCCGTCGTGCGTGAAATTCTCTCGAAGCTTGCTTGTAACACGTGCGTTGGAGGAAGGGTAGGAAAGAGGGAAGAGGGATAGGGAGAGGGGTGGAGTGGGTGGAGGAGGAGGATTAAATAAGTTTTCATTCGAAACAGGTTGCTGCTTGTTATCTCGAACAGTAGCGAGTCTTCTGCGAAAACTTTTGAGATTTTGTCTTCGGTTAAAACTCATACATACAAAATATACATATATATATACATAACAAATGCATGTAAAATATTTATACATACATATATATATATATCTAAAAAAAAACAAAACCAAAAGAAAGTGAAAAGTTCGCAACAACAGTTGGAGAAAAAAAAGTTTATTCGAAAGAATATTTTTGGGATTGATTAAAAACGAATAGTACAACATTAACAAAGGGAATGAAAGTGGGAAAGGGATAAGGGAGGGAAGGAAAAGGTTTAGTTAGTTGACAAAACGAACAGGAACCTCAAAAACGATATCTGGAGGATCGTTGAGGGTTTAATTTGGGTGCGATCATTTGAAAAGGATGTAAGTGGATTATCAAGGTTCTCACTCGAACGCGATCGTTGATCGTTCAACATCCTAACTAACCCCCCCTTGGCTCCCCCTGTCACTCCCTGCCACCCCCTCCTAAAGCCTGGGGCAGTGAGCAATTAATTATGCCAATTGATCGAGTGGGTATCGATGGTCCCGTACAACCATGCATGTTAATGTGCGAAAGGACATCTGTTTACCCCCTCTGCCCACCCCACCCCCCTCCGTTCATCTAATTCTCCAATCTTCTCTATATTCTCTACCCAGTTTACACAAATGTGAACGACGTATGGGTAAACGTATGGGGGAAAATGAGTAGGGAGGAAAACCATAGTCGTGCATTTTACTTTACATCACGAGTTAACGAAGCATTTTATCTATTTATTTATAAATCATTCATCTTTGTTTCGTTCTTCTATCTTTTTATTTTTCTCGGGTCCTGGGAGAAGGGAAAAAGGGTTGATTTTTATATGAATAATTTTATTCGTATGGGTAATTGAAAATAACACAAAAATAAATTGAATAGTTACTTTGTAAAATCGTAAAAATTTGGGTTAAAAGAAAAGAACATTCGATTTATTATTTATCCAAAAATGTTCTATTAAACATTGCAAACAATGCGTTAAATCAAAAAATACAAAAAAATAAAAAAGATATACATAAGAAAATTATAGTGTAAATCGAAAATTATACGTTCTTATGGGTTATTCGATGTAAAATTTACACGTGGCGCATTTACACGACTCGTCGTAATATGGTTCTAATATCGTACAAGTGTACTAATGGTATATATAAATGCATATACATAGAATATAGCAATACATACATACATACAATGCAAGACAGAGAAAGAGAGAGAGAGAGAGAGAAAGATCAGGTGAATTCACAATGGTCTTCTATGGTGGGCTGGGAATCCAAAGTTCTGGGACATATGCTGTGAATTTTTTTTTTTTCCAGGGTAAGGTTCGCATTGCATTTACCTCACCCCATTCCCATTCCCATTTCACTTCACCCTACCTAGGGCCCGTTGTTCAAGTTCCCCTGTTAAACCTCCCCTTTTCTACCACCCTCCCAACCCCTTCTCCACCCCCACCCCATCCCGTCACCCACCACTTTGACGCGAGTCGCGAAGCACATGTGCCAAAAGCATACAACAACAACAACAACAACACGCGAACTCAGCAACCGCCTACCACTACTACCACCATCATCACCACCATCACCACCACCATCAGTTTCTGGGCTTCCACCACGTCGTGTCCTATTGTCCGTACGTATGGTGGACGACTCGCGTCTCGACGCGGGATCATCAGTGCTCATTGTCAACGACTAATCGAATCTGACACCGACCGAATCACCGAACGACAACGACCCACCCCCATCCCCACCTCCCACCATCAACCTCATCCCTATGCTACTACCATCTCTCTATCTCCAACCCCCTATTTGACTGTGCACAGAGAACGAACTATATTATCTGTCCTGCCATTGGTGTACCTTCTCACTCTCTGTTTATTATATTTTTCTGTTTTTTTATTCAAATAAATTTTATAACTATTTATTTGTTAATGATCTCTATTTGAAGGTAATTAATAATTTACTATTAATGGTTTGGTATGTTTAATTTTTGTTATTACGAATGAGGGGATATATTTTAATTGATTTTAAATAATCTTATGGTTTTTTAATCATAATTGAGTCGTCTAGTTTTGTATATGTATATATATATGGGAATAAGAAATAATAGATTTGAATGAATTTTAATCATTGTATATTTCATTCTGTTAGTGATCGTGTATAATCATGAATGTTTGATGAAATCAATAAAATGAAATTTATTTTGTTTAATTGCATGGTAATCAATTTAGTGGGACAATATTGTAAATTAAATATACTTCCTATGTATATATATATATATAGATATCAAACAACCATGTTTAACTTATTTCGTTTACATCGATGTACTATGTTTTGTTTAAAAAGTAACTAATGCGCAAATAAACCTGTATGAATAATATGTGAGAATGATTAACTGATAATTCCTGCATACGATACAACCTGTTAATTGGATAGATTGAAAATGTTTACGTTTTTCCATGTCGAAATGGAATATTAAGTTATTTTAAAATTATTAAAATAATACAGATAGTAAGATAGATATACATTATAACATTATTAATAAAAAATTATTAGAAGACTGTACTTTAATTTAATATAAAAATTATTGAAGTCTATTCACTTTTAGTATAAAAAATATTTAACAAAACTTTTCAAAGAAATTGCTAAGATGCACAATTTACAGCATTGCATTCTCTGACATTTCAGAACTTTAAATGCTAAATTTATAACTCGATATGATATTCTACGCGTAGACAAAAGAGTGTACTTTAATTTAATATAAAAATCATTAAAATCTATTCACTTTTAGTATAAAAAATATTKAMCAAAACTTTTCAAAGAAATTGCAAAGATGCACAATTTACAGCATTGCATTCTCTGACATTTTCTGAAGTTTACATGCTAAATTTATAACTCGACAAAGTATTCTACGCGTAGACAAAAGAATGTACTTTAATTTAATATAAAAATCATTAAAATCCGCACTTGCTATATAAGTATAAAAAATAATAATACATAATTTGTTCTTGTATGTGTGTGAAATTTTTATTCCTTTGCTTTCATGTCCATCCAAAAGTATAAGTACACTATATCGTTTAATTCGTATTTATATAGACTATAATACTGTTAAGTCAAAAATTCTAAATTCTATTTAAAAAAATAAAAAAGAAACCTTCCAAGTCATTAAAAAAAAAATTTCTTTCAAACTTCTTTTTAATTGCAACCTATAGTCAATCAAAAACAAATCAACATTTGTTTCAAGTAATTTTTTCGTCAGTCTCTCGCAAGTACTTGAAAAATCGTGACTACAGTTATATGGGACACCATGTATATAATATATAACAAGCGTTAACTTTCCTAAAGAAAGAAAACAATGGTTTTAATTTGAAACATCCATACGAAAACTCTTCCTAGATTTCTTATATGGTAAATCTTATGTTAAAGTTAGCTAGTAGATGAGATTTTATACGGAAAGTACACGTTCCTAGTACTCGTTATCTTTGTTAATTGGTGGATACGGTTCATTGAATGTACATTTTTTTCTTGTCCTTTCCTTCTGATCTTTATTTCTTTGCAACATTGTGTGCATAAAAGCCACGAGAAGATTCCTACTTTGCGGTAACCGGTTTTATGCTTTGGTAGACACGTAACCGTTGCTACCTGCCGTGGATAGAAAAATCCAAAGGTTCTTTTTACTTCCTTATTTCTTTCTCTTTTTCTCATGGGGTAGGGTGTGTGGGGAGGGGGGGGAGGGTTTTCAGTCTCGATCCGAGAATCACGAAGTAGATGAATATCCATCGATAGATCAAGAAATTCTTCCCTTTTTTTCTTTTTCTCTCCCTTTTTTTTCTTCCCATAAGGGATGGAATATTTAATAAATTATTACTGGATAGAATAGAAAAAAAAACCGCACGCACAGTTATAGAATTTCTTTTTTTTTACGATATAGAAATATTTATTATAATAGTTTATCGACAAAATAAAAAATCATAGTATTTTTATATGATATTTAATAGTAGAGAATAAAAACAAATAAAAAAATAAACGATTGACTAAAATTATTACAACATTGATTAAAAATAAAAACACTTTTGAAAAATGTATACTTTTGAATGTTATGTAAAAAAACTAAACGACATTACTTTTAAATCAAATTATTTGCTCAAATTATTATTATTATTATTATTATTATTATTATAAAAATAAAACATTTGAAAAGATGTTCCTTGTATCGTTGTTAAAAGTCAAGATTTAATAAATCCTATCCAATCCCATCCCATCCCATAGTATCCCATAGAAACCGAGCTGATGATCGTGTCGCGATTTGGAAACAAGGAGAGAAAATATAGTTACGGTGTTTTCCATCACGTTTATTTTCTCTCCTCTCGTTTCTTTTTTCTTTTTTTTTCTTTCTTTCCTTCATTCTTTCTTTCCTTTTTTTTCTTTTTTCCCTTAACAAAACTTATCCGAACGTACCATCTTCCTACGAAGGAAGAAACGTTTCCGAATCTCGAGTGACTTCCTTCTTCTTTTACTCGGAGAAAAAAAAAACTTATCTTTTTTTTTCTTCTTTTGCCCCTTCCACTTTCTCGTTTCCCCACATCGATATACATCCCTTTCTACATCTTTCTTTCTCTCTTCTTATAAAAGAACGTGCTGATTTTATCAGATAAAACTCCTTTCATCCCCAAGTCAAGAAATTCGACTCACGTATATTCGCCGTCTTGGTTAACGGGGGTCCTTTTTTTTCTCTTTCTCTCTCTTTTTATCTTTCATTTCTTTCTTTCTCACACACATGGGGTATACCCATTCTCGTTAGTTCGATCGCGAACAACCTTTCCATAGATTTAGCTATTTATTGACCGGCTTAAGGACAGTCTAGATTTCTTTCGATGATTATATTCGAAGGTAAAAATTTTTCTTCCTTCTCCTTCTACCTTTTCTACGAATTATCTTACATTTATTTTTTTCTTTTTTTCTTCTCATACGATCGACAAAATTTGGAAGGAATTTTTTCGATGATACGATCTTGTAAATTATCCGAATGAAGAGAATAAAGAAGAAGTTTATTTTTCTTTTGCATATATTATATTTTTAACTGTTATATATTTTATTGTTAAATCGAATATAATATATATTTTCGATTTGTAATATTAATTTGTCTGGATTACACATTTTATATCATTTTCTTTTTCTATTATGGTTTCGCTAAGAATACGAAATAAATTTGATTTACTTTTTTCTTCTATGAATTGTAAGAAATTGCAGTTTTACAATGGTAACTTAATTAAATGTATTTTGAATAGGTCTACTTTTTCTTTTAATTTTTTTTTTTTTTTTTCTATTTATGTGTTTTTTCTTCTTTTTTTCTGACCGAGTTTTACTAAGTTCCGGGAGGTAAAGAAATCACGAAAAAGAAATTCGGTTCTCGAGGGTCTTTCCAACGTGAAAATGAAATTCCGATAGGTGTTCCGATACTCTTCTTTCTTTTTTTTTCCCTTACTTACTTACTTCCTTCCTTCCTTCCTTCCTTCCTTCCTTCCTTCATCCCTTTTCTTCCTTTTTTCCCTTCCAATCGAGATAAGCTATGATTTTGCTTAGAAGGGTGTGACTCTTATACCGGATATCCCAGTTTCTCTTTAATCGAGCTATTAAGAAGACGATTTCGAAAGATTTTATCAAGCCCTTTTACGATTAATTTAGGGTTCTCGCGATAAAATACGATTCAACCCAATACCATTACCAACAAAACTTCGGATATTCGTGATAACGTAAATTAGAATAAATTATTTATAAAATCCTAACATTATTTTCTACAGATTAATAATCGCAATGAAAAATTGGATTTCAATATTTAAATTATCCTTTCCAATTCATTATCGCGATCATTTATATTAAGAAAATTATAAAATATAATCAAATCAATCTTATAACGTGTTTCACAATTTTCAATTCATTATTTAAAAATTAGATTTAATCTTTGAAGTGTTTAATAATATAAATAATACATTGAAAAGTACTTCTATTCAATAATACATCTTTAATTTACAATTATTTCACCTATCAACGTTTTCTTCATCCTATTTTTGGTTACTAGTGTATCTTGGCATTGTCATCGAATTATGGAAATGTTTTTTTTTATATCTATTCTAATTCTTTTTTATTATTTCCCAGAAAAGAGTTTTCTATTCCCCATCTCTATGATAATGCACAATGAAAAATATTTCCATTCACGGTTGTTCACGTAGTTTTGTTGCAAGTTGTTGAGAAAAGTCAAACGACTACGATTACTACTACTACTACTACTATGATAAAAGTCAAAAGAATAAGAAGAATAAGAAATAGACGACAATGACAACGGTGACAATGACAACGATCAACAACGAATGGTAAACTAAAAAAATAGAAAAAGATAGTAGTAGTAGTAGTAGAAATTCGCTTTTGTTTCAAACATTTCTTACCAGATATATTATTCCTGACACAATGCAATACATTTTACCGTTTTCCAATAGAACCCTTACCTTATTTTCATTGTAGATGCATACGAAATAGCATTGATTTCTGATACCTGACACATAGTAATATCTTTTTATTCGATACACGAAATAGCAACCCCTTTCATCTACCATTATTTTTCAGTAATACGAGAATTGTCCTCTTTAGGATAAAAAAACAACCAAAAGGAAAAAAAAACTATAAGGTAAAGAAACGAACACACGAAAAGAAGTATAGTAAATCGAACTAATAAAAAATAGAAAAATAATTATTCTGGTGGTTATAGTTCGTGTTTGGATTATCCAATTAGATTTTTTTTCTTTTATGTTCATTGTATTATTTCTCTTTTTCTAAGACGATTATATTTATTTATTTTTTCTATCTTTCTCTACTCGTTATTTTTTCTTACTCGCGACCGAGCCGTGATTTTCAACAGAAAGTTCGTTTTTGTTCTATATTTTTTTTTCTTCTTTTTCAACAGTCGAGACGAGAAAACACGAACGACTTACGTGTTCCGTGTTCTTTTCGCATTGATTTTCACTCTGCGTAGTCGCGTTCCCTCGTTTCTTCTATGAGTTCGAACACCGGTAGGAAAAATAAACCGTTTTAACTTGTAGGCAAGTTGCATGAAAAGTAGAGAGAAACGAGATGCAGAAAAAAGTAAAAAAAAAAAAAGAAAGGAAAGTAAGAAAAAGAGTGAGAGTGTTGATGCGTTGTTGTGTTATTTTTAAAATCACTCTAGGTATTCCTTTATTCGTGAATCTTTATTTTTCTATACGTGACGAAGAGATTATTAAAAATGAGATACGATATTTATATGCAAGAATATTGCATTAATTATTGAATATCTTTTTGCGTATTTTAAAAATCATTCGAACGACTTTTTAATAATTATTTGTCTTATTTTTTTTCATTTAAATTTTGTAATATTTATATATTTTATTTGTAATGAATTAATTATGTAACGATAAGTATAATATTAATTGTAAGTATATACGTTTATATATAAAAATGTAAAAATGTATGATAAGTTTATCGAATTGGAAAATAATAAATTTATTTAGACAAACACATTTTGGTTTAACAATTATTAATACCTAAATGTATAGAATTATATTTAAAAATAAAATATATAATTTCATATTATTAAACGTAGAAAATAATTCTTTTTCGTAGAAAATAAAACAAATTTGTTTTTTAAAAATATATCCCATATAAATGGATGCATAATAATTTATTATAACGTATAAATAATTTTTGTTATAAAATGTTTGTTAAATTTGCCATTGAAATAATTCATTATTCCTGAATTTGAGGATTTTCTTGAAACAAGGGGTGCACGTAGGACAGAATAGAAAAAGGGTTTGAAGGGATGGCCAGAAATCATGGATAGGAGGGGAAAGAGGACGATACATCATGGGTCTAGCTATTGATGGGTGTCTCCTGCAATTGACGTGCGCGTTCTCTATGCAAGTACACACACACACACACAATCTGCCAGCATTGCATCGTCATCCTCACTTTCATTGGTCGAACGCACGATCACGCATCTCACCTATGTACGCAAACACGTACATATTTACTGAGATAAAGTAATATATCGGGTGTACCAAATAATCCTCTTTCATCTAATACAACGTAAGGTATGTGTGTGTATTGACATGTTAATAATTTGCATAATAAATTGCATAATTAAATTGATAATTGTATATCTAACGAGTGCATCACAATGCATAACAAGTTAAAACTTATATAATTTTATATATTTTATTTTTTCTATTTAGATTTAAAGAATAATAATAATAATTCGTGTTCTAATTTTGAATAAAATTCTGTGTAACGTGAATTATTTAATCAAACATAACATTGGTTAAACTGCATTATCATTGTTTTAAATAGAATTTATCAATCGTTCTTGTAATATCTGTGTTACTATATTAAATATGGATTACATTAACGTTGAAACTATATTTGCTGTCGTCAATAATTTGCGAGATATTCGAATATACGAAGTTTATTTTCGATGTTATAGAATTTCACGTTTAAGTATTGCAAACTTGTCTAAATGTTATCGTATAACAAACGTGTATTAAATAAAAAATAATATTGTGACTTGATCAGAAAAGTAATCGAAAAATATTGTATATTATATAAAATCGATTGATGATTGTAAATTAGTTTGAACACACACGCTTATGTTATTCGATATATTTTATATTTAAACGAAAAATAAATGAAAAAGTGAAAAATGAAAAAAATAATTATTGTATTAAACTATTGTATTAAAATAACTATTTGAGATTAAACTAATATTAATTTTTTATATATACTGTAAAAAATATTACAAAAGAAATAGATTATCTGGGACACCCTGAATATGTCTTACACGTGAACGATTTTAGGTACTACCATGGAAGGGTGAAATGATATTATCTATGATGGATGTACCATCCGTCAAATGTCGAGACGTATATCTCACAATTCAACTTCAGAGAAATCATTCCCTGCTTATAACACACACACACACACACACACCTTACTTTTTACCATTTTATTCGAGAAAGAGATCTTACATTGGAAAACCTATGAACGAAGAACACCTTGATTTTGTTCATGGATTAAACATCGTTCAAAAAAAACAACGTATTCTTAATATATCTATTGTTAACATGAATGAAAGAGAATTCATGGTAGCTAGAAATTTGAACAAGTTTTTTTATTATTTTCTTTTAATTTGAACAAATTGTTTTCACTTGTTTCTTCTTTCATTTTTCCTTTGTTTTAATTTTCGAAACTTTATTAATATTATTTCAAAACGACTAATCATGCATATTTTAACGCTGAATAGTTTTAATTCATTTTATTTAATATAAATTGTTGCAATACGTTAACTAATTTGTACATTTTAGAATAGAAATAAATGAAAGCAATCTGCAGTAAGAGCATAAAACGCAACTCTGACGTAAACCATGTCGACTGGCATTCTCCATGGGCCAATTCCTACTATCACGAAACAAAGTTTTATAGTTTGCATCTCAGGATACCCGTAAACGTGTAAAGGTTTAATCTAGTCGTTTTGTGCTGCCACTCCTGTTCCCTTTACCCCCTCCCATAAAAATTCTATTATTATTCTAATTTTTTGTTGAAAAAAATAACGAGACAAAATAACGTGAATGATTTAATGAATCATCGAATAGGGATGGTTATATAATATCGGAAAATTAGCGTTACGACGAATATCACCGTGTAACAAATTGTATCCAGGATTTATTAGTCGATTAATGGTTAAATACATTCTGGGTAATATTTGTAATCATTTTACCTCGTGTTAGTAGAAATACAAATATATATATATATGCACACGGTTTATATGTATCATACGTAATATAAATATATATATATATATGAAAATATTTGTATAATATATGTACATATACATACTTGTATATAGATATATGTATGTATGTAGTATTGATGAGGTTACACATTCGATATTGGTAGATCGAATCTACCGTCTGTTCGGTGGTTAAGGGGCTCGCTCAGTTCCAACACACTGGACCCGGGAGGTTCCTCCCACCCCTTGCGGGATGTTCCACCAGTGATATATCAAATTATTGTCAAACCGATAATGTTATTATCGTACTTAACGATAATCGATGGATTAACGACGACTATTAGCGTAATGCTCGATATCCTATGGTCTGATGATCGTAAAGTCACTTCCATTTCGTAATTTGTATGAAAGAAATATATATATAAAAAAAAAGGAATAAAGAATAGAAAAAGGGTATATATTTTTGACACTATTTATTAAACTTTGTGAATATAATGCGTGATTCTCATTGAATTTGATTTACATTTATTATCTACGAATTAATCATTTAATTAATAATAATAATAATAATCATTCAAATATATCAAACATTTATTCTAGAATAAAATTGGTAAGATTTTTGTAGTTATACTTCTTTTGGCGCTTTAGGGAAAAAGAAGTATAACTACAAAAATACTCATAGTATTTGTGTAGTTATACTTCTTTTGGCGCTTTAGGGAAAAAGAAGTATAACTACAAAAATACTCATAGTATTTGTGTAGTTATACTTCTTTTGGTGCATTTTGGAAAGTGAATTTAGATGCGACCGAAAATCCGACACCATACACGAAGTTGTCGAGATATTTACGATGCGCGGGAAAATTGAAATTAATTTTGAGGTTATATTCGTTTTGATACGCTAAAGAAATATAACTTCTTAATAAACGTATAATAATATAATATTATTCTATTCTATTGTAATATTATTTATTATATATTATATATTATATATTCTAGTATAATAATCTTTGCAATATGTTATTAATTAATTATTTTAAATTAGAATTATATTATTATTATTAGATATATTTTTTTCAAATTGTTTATTAAATAATTATAAAATTATAATTCGTTTTGGTACACTAAAGAAGCATAACGCACATCAATTTTTGGTTTGTTTGTACAAATATCATTCCTACCTTTAAGATTATGTTTTAATTAGTTAAAAAAAAGTTTAATGTCAAAAAGTAATGATCGGATTTATGTATAAAATAATAAACCGATTGATCTAAATGATTTTTAGTTAGACTATGTTGAAAATTTCTCTAATAGTCTCTGTTCTATCGTTAGAGAAACGCCTCTAGGGCTCAGCTGCTTCAAATACCTGATATTCGTAGAACATCCCCTTCCTTCTTGCCACCCCTTTCGTTATAGTCCGCGTTAACAATTTGCCAGAAGTTGTATGCGGCTATCAGAATTTTGCCGTCGTGAAACTTCAACCAGGAATAGAAGAAGATGAAGATGAAGAAGAAGAAGAAGAAGAAGGGAGGATGGATGGATATGGGAATATATAGGAAAACAACGTTATGGTGAAGAATATCTATATATATATTCAATTAATATTAACACGAAACGTTACCTTGTCCTAATTTTTCTTTTGTTTTTTTTTTTCTGTTTCACGAGCTTTATTCATTTCTTTTTTATTTAATGCATTTCCCTTTTTTACTTTTCATTTCCTTTCCAATCTTCAAAATGAAAAAACATTAGCCAAGCTAGAAATCGTGCAGGGTTGGTTTAAGGCTACGTGGTATTCCTTCCTTAATACCTAACTCGTTTGCATAATAATAATTTTGAGGGAACTTGATCAAGCGGCAAAGTTAGCTCGTATAAAACTTGGACCCCGGTTGGTTGGTTGGTTGGTTGGTTGGTTGGTTCCTTTTGCGTTCCTAGCACGCGACCGATCCTTTCTGCATCGAATTGATGGCCGCAAGGAGCTTACAAAACTTAGACCAAGTTATTAACTTTGTCGAAATTGATCTTCGAAATACGTGTGTACGTACATACGTACGTACGTACGGTCATACGTTTTCTCTTATATCGAAAAGAAAATAATATCATAAGGAAACCGAATGATTTACTGAAAAAGATAGTTTATTTAATTAAAATGATAATTATAAGGAATAAAAAATTAATTGTTTAGAATATTAGAAGGTATTAACGATTCCTGTGCATTTTCGGATCTTTTAATCTAATCTTTACTCTTCACTTTTTAATTTTTTTTTCTGCATGGAAAATAGTTTGGGAGAGAAATTAGGTTGCCAGATAAAATGAACTATCACATAAACGTATTATCATAGATTAACATATTTATTATTTTGTTAACTTTATCTATTATATTATATCTCTTGTATATTATCATTATATTATTTTCTACTTTTTAACTTAGATTTTCTTTGGCTATAGTTTATTTATTTTTTTCTTTTTTTTTCTTCTCATATTTTCATTCTACTTTTTTTATCATAGCACAAACTATACATAATACAATATACTTAACAATATAAAAATCTTTCTTCGAGTTATTTCCCAACAAGTGATATTCCATTCCATCTTCATCATTGTCGCCATTTTATAACGAAAATACTATTTCTTCTTTTTCACCACCCTCCCCCATCCGTTCGCTCCTGCACCCCCGTTCCCCATTTCCCCCTCTTACCCTCTTTAGAATGCCGCATACTTTCTCATTAATTCTACACGAATGCAGCTTTTCATCGACTTCGAGGGAGAAAAAAAAAAGGTGAAAAAAAACGTGAGAGAGAGAGAGAGAGTGAGAGAGAAAAGAAAAGAAAAAAAAAAAAAATACGGAAATTTACTTCGGGCGGCAATGCTAGCAAACTTATATTACTTTTCCGCCTCCCCTGACGACCCACTTTGCAATAATCTCCCCTCTCTCTCTCTCTCTTTCTCTCTTTTTTTTTTCTTCCTCTCCCAGAAATATTATTGGTTAAGAGAGAATCGATCACGATTGTTAGAATTATTAGCTTTATCAATTAATTCGGTGACATTATATTAATATAATTTACAATTATATTGATTTCTCAATATTTAAAATTCATTTTGAAAACGTTTAAATTTCCCTATGCACATATGTGTCAGAAATATAACTGTATAATAAAAGGAACAAAAAAAAAAGGAAGAAAAATAAAAAATGTAACAAGTGTTCGTGTTGAATTGCATCGACAAATAATTTTTAATGATATTTATGACAAAAGTAATATCACGTTTAAGTATGTATCTAGTATTATTACTAAAACAACAATTTCAACAACGTATATAAATGAAATGGAACCAACGATACATTGAATAAAAAATGAATTTAAAGAATCGTAAATAGAAAATTAAAATATCATTTGTACGATGATGTTTAAACAATTAACAAGTCGGTATCAAAATGTATCGTTAAAATAAACTACGAAATATGTGTTGAACGTGTTGCTCTTCTAAAATTACAATTAAATAACTAAGTCTATATTAACAACAAGAACACCAACAACAACAACAACAACTACGACAACAATGTTGACTGTTATTTAACACAAGGGATGAGTATAATATGAATTTTGAAATGGACCGAGTGAAATTGGATTAAATCACATGTATGAAATTACTACTATACGTAATGAGTAACATATACATAGAACAGAGAATATGTATAAGTGAAGAAGAAAAAGAAGAAGAGAGGGAGAAAGAGAGAGAGAGAGAGAGAGATAAATGATGGTGGTGGGTAGAGAAGGGGAAAGGGGTGTGGGTGGTGAGAGGGAAACAATGAAATGCACAGTTGGAAATCGTGCAGGATGTAAATACATGCATGTGTAAAGGGCCAACTCGATGCACGACTATATTCATCCCCCTATTCCTATTCCTCTCTCTCTCTCTCTCTCATTCGTTCACTCGGATATGGGGTGACTGCCTCCCGGGGGAAACTATTTATGCAGAGAACTTTCGAAACGACGTGCAGTCTCAGCGGGAATACGCGGATATTGAATTCTCTTTTCGATGCGTCGTTGCAAGCGATTCGAGAGTGAAAGAGATAGAGATAGAGAAATAAAGAGAGAGAGGGAGAGGGAAATAACATCAATGCACTTTACACTTGGCCGCAATGTCGACACACTTTAAAAAGAAGTCGCGAAGATACGATTCTTTTTCAACACCCCGTATGGAATATGGATCTGGGATCTTGAATTCGATGAAAGAGAAGAGTCATGTGTGTATTAGTATCTTTTTAATGTAGTAGTACACTATGTGTTATACAGGTTTCTTCTATTAAAATGAACAGAAAGTTAGCGTACGTTTTCTTTTTCTGTAATTAATATATTATTACCAAAGTAAAATCACAATTATGCAGTTAATAACAATTTATGAGATGAAAGAGAAGAGTCATGCTTGTATTATTATCTTCTTAATGTAGTAGTACACGATGCGTTATATATTTTTCTTTTATTAAAATAAACAAAAACTTAAACTTAATTAAAGTAAATTTAATTAAAAGACAAATCACGATTATGCAGTTAATAATAATTTATGACACAATAAAAAACACATCGAACTGTTGTTTCACCCTTAAATGTGATCCAAATCTCGCGTTATAACACTGTAATATAATACAAATTACATATATACGATTGATTCGAAAAAATAATCAAAACAAAAAACGAAAAAAGAACTCTAATGACAAAGTTAATAGTAAAATTATAGAAATAATTATTAGATCAATGAGATAAATAACCTAATGGTAAATAAAATCAAAGTAACATGATTATATATCTACTAATTCGGATCCCTCACCCACTAACCCCCACCCTCTCATACTCCCACTCTCGGTAGAGATTTTTATAGAGATGGAATTAAAAGAAAATCAAAATAAAAAATAAAAAGAAGGAAAATGTAAAGGGAGAAAAAATATCTCGGTGTTAATAGCCGAACGTTATGGGAGTGTGTGATGTTATGTCGGTGGATAATTAGGGGAGTTGGAAAGACGAATTCTCCGGAACTAACGAGCGGTTTTGCTTCTCCTCGTCACGCACGATATTTGCAGTCTGTTCACTCACTCATTCTCTTTCCCTCTCTTTCTCTCTCTTTCGGAATCTTTTGACTATCAGGAAAGACGAGCAGTCAAGTAAACACGATCAACGCGTGGGAGGTAAAAAAAGAGGGAGAGTGAGTGAGAAAGAAAACACGAAAAAGGGAGTCTCGTTTTGTAGGAAGCACGAGGAGGGGTGGCGAGGAGGGTTAAGGGGTATCTAATAGGGTCTTCTTAGATGTTTTTACATTCGTATAGCAAACCAACCGAGAACGAACGAACCCGATTTACGCGCTTTTTTTTAATCATTATTCTTTCTCACTCTTTCTCCCTGT
This sequence comes from Polistes canadensis, assembly GCF_001313835.1. Lineage (NCBI taxonomy): Eukaryota > Metazoa > Arthropoda > Insecta > Hymenoptera > Vespidae > Polistes > Polistes canadensis. Next base: position 71,284 of record NW_014569837.1, read on the forward strand.
TTCGTTTTCTTTTTTTTTCTTCTATTTTTGTTTGTATGCCACATTAAGAACACATCTCATTTCTTGCCGATCCTTACTTATCCTTTTATAATATACGCTAGACATTTTTCATTCCACATAAACCTTATTTTAAATATATTATATTTAAATATTATATTTTATATATATGAGTTTCAAAGGGAAAATTGAAGACAGTTAATAAATTTTGATGAACAAATTTATTTGATCTTGTTGAACGTTTCGTCCCTTACTGGGGACTTCCTCAGCAACTCGATCACCTAGTTCACGCGTCAATACATATTATTTTAGAGTCATACATTATAATAAATTAATTAATCCTAAACAACCTTACTTCGTCACATGTAATCATATAG
>NW_014569837.1:73557-82272 GCF_001313835.1 Polistes canadensis
ATTTATATTTTCATATTTTATTCGTACGATAATTAAATGTTAATTATGTATAACGAATGAGAATAAAAAAAGAAGAAGAAGAAAAAGAAAATAATTTTTACGACGTTATATTAAATGTTAACATTTAATCTTTCACGATAATAAATTATTATCTCAAGTTTTTCTTTTACAATCATTTTACTTCTTTGATATACTAAGTACATACATATACATATATATACAAATATGCATACTGTCTTATTAATCATTGTCTGAAAACATTGTTATTCCATGATTATACTGTTGGATAGATAAGAAAGATAATTATGCGACCGTGATTAAATTGTCGTTGAACTTTCCTCGAGATGCTAAAGAAAATTTCGGTATGGTGTATACACAATTAACGATCAACCGAAACCATGTAATTCGATATAGTATTAAATTTTGATATATTATCTTAATAAGACACCGTGATTATATATATATATATATTATATTCAAGATTTACATGGGAATATTGTCGAGGTTAAAAAACCATGATAAAAAATTACGGGAAGTACAGTATACCACGTTTAAAATCCACAGAAACAGTTGGTCTTTTTTTTTTGGCATCATTTCCTCGGTTTCCCATAGAAAAAGATCCTACGCTCTAGTTCTTTCGGTGTCATCAAGGAAAAAGAACTTTGTTGAAACTCGTGAAATGGGTGGAGAGGGAGAGGAAGGGTAAGATGAGTTGGTTCACTTTAAAAAGTCGAATCCTTTATTTTCAAACTTCAAATTATCATATTCCAGTTTTTTTTTTCTTTTCTTTTCATTTCTTTAGGATAATATTATTATTATTATTATTATAATAGAGAGAGATAGAGAGGTCGATTTTTGAGAATAAGATTTTTTTTTCCAGTTCATTTTCCTTTTAAGATTTATCGTACGAAAAAGAAATCCTATTATTCCGAAAAGTATTTAACAAGTTTCGAAAGAAATTCGTTTCGACATACTTTTATTTTTAGATATATATATATATATAAACGAATTATTATATTATATATTTAAAATATATATTCCTTGTCATGAGAGAGAATTATTCGTATTTATTTCAACCATAAATCTTTACGTAATAATTGGAATATTTACATTTCAAATGAAATTAATTTACGCGTAACATTTCTGATTCGTATTAAAAAAATAAAATGAATATTTTCAACGCGTTTTAACGTATTCGAAAATTTATTACTCATATAATTCTACTCAAAGTATATATATATATATATGCTAGAAAACTATAGCAAATGTTGTTAGATAGAATTGGTACAATGGCACATCTGGATAGATATTAAGATAATAGCTAAAGCTTATGCTAGCTATCTAGTTAGTTACCTAGCTAGCTAGCTTCTAAGCTTCATTCGAGATTATACTATGATGCGTGACGCTTATAGGCAACCATATTAAATGCGTTACTGCAATCGTTTATGTTCCATAAAACATTTCTTATAATTAGAACGAAACAATGATAGGCATTATACTGTTACGTACAAAGAGAGAGAAAGAGAAAAAAATAGAAAAAGAGAAGAATAAAATAAAAAAAAGTTTTCAATGATGTTCAGTTTGAACACAATTCACGAAACCGAATATAAGAATCATGTAACTATTAACAAAAGCTTGAAAAGCTTAACCGAAAATAACAAGAGTATAAAATACGAACGAAAATAAAAGAGAGAAACCGTAAAGGGGAAAGGGGATAGGGGGTGTATATAACAGGGGTTGAAGAAATGAAATAGAACGATTGGAAGAAACAAAGGAAAGCTTCTGCGTTTTCAACAAGGGAACTATACTAACGTTCAATGTTTCTCCATCATTCGTTTTTTGTCCGCTTTCACCCTTTTTCTTTTCCCTTTCCTATTCTTATTCTTATTTCCTTTCTCTCTCTAACTATCTATCTATCTATCTATCTCTTTCTATACTTTTTATTTCCGTTGAATAAAGTCGAAATCGTCAAACGTAAACTTAAGAAACCGTTCACGTTTACTTTCTTTCTTTCTTAAAAAGAAAAAAACCGTTTGTTTCCTGTCGCCAATCGACAGAAAGAAAACGAAGAATAAAACATATAGAAAAAAAAAATAAAATAAAAATAAAGTAAAATAAAGAAACAGTAGATCGACAGACAAGAAAAAGTGGCAAGGAAAAAAGAACCGAAAAAGAACCGAAAAAGAACCGAAAAAGAAAGAAAGTACCATAGAGTGGTGTCATGATGGCAAAGTGTTTCCGATTATCTTTGTCGTTTACTGGAAACCTTCGAGACAATATTACCCCCAACCCTATCCTCACCCCCTACCCTATCCTCACCCTATTATTTCGTTGATTTTAACTCTTTTGTCTTCTCTTTTTATTACATCTTTTGATCGACGTAATCGTACAACACAAAGAAATAAATATATATATATATATCTTTTTTTATTTTCAATACACGTTTTCAGTCAATCACGTGATATCTTTATAATTATGAACTTTCATAGTTTTCATTTTTAAATAAAATAAATATAAAATAGTGTATGTGGTATTATTGTAAAATTGTTAATATATTTTCATTGTATTCCTGTATCTTACAAAAATATTCTACACATATGTATAAATATGTATGAATTTATGTGTAATCTAATAAAACTAATTTTGATAGTGAAAAGCAATAAACTGTGAGAAAAAGGTTGTTAAAACAGGTGTTAGAAAAGACCTGGATAGTTGAATCGTTGCTCAAAAATAAATTGGCCAATCGCGTAGGATTCCACCATTCACTGGACGCAATTATCAGAGTTAGGAAGTATGAGGAGTGAGGAAACAAGGGGGGATGAAAAGTAGAAAAAGAGGAAAAGGAGTTGGCTTGAAATTAAGGTAACATTTAACTTTTTGTTTTACCTAACTTTTTTTTCTTTTTTTTTTTTCAGAAAGTGTCAAGTTAAGTTGAACTAACACAAATCGTATGGATCATCTCACTCTTTCTCTCTCCTCATTCTTTTCCTTTTTTTACTGGCACCCCCATTCCACCCTCCTTTCCTCCCACCCTCCTTCTTTTCTCCTTTACTAAATTCCCTTTTTAACCCTTTCTTTTTTTTTTTTTTCCCTGGTACCTCTTAACTCTTCTTTTTGACACTCAACTACGTCTCGTTAAACCTCGCGTGTGCTTTAGTTCGCGCAATTATCCATGCCCAAAGGGTAACGTTGCCCAACCTAACAGAGAAAAAGGACTTTAATCGCTTTGACTTTTACGTGGTGGTTTGAACCATACCTACTACTACAAGCTAGGTTTAACACATATCGAACACATACATAGGGGGAGAGGGGGACTTAGTAGTAAACCACCATGCTGGGCTTATACCAATCGTGCCAGCCACCAACCTGCCTTTTGCCAAAGACGCGATATATATCGAAGCTTCAATATTTCGATAGGAAGAGCTTTAGCTTTAGCTAGCTAGTAGACACCCCTCTTCTCTTCCTACCCCTCTTCACTTCTTCCCCCCACAGCCACTGAATCCATTAACCTAACCTCTTTCCTTTTTGTAAGAAACCCTCTACTCTCTCTTCACCCATCGATCGTACTCGCTAATGTTGCTTTTCCCCCCCCCCTTCCCCCGTTTTCTTTTTTTTTTCTTTTCCGGCTCAAAAGCATCGTTCTCGATTTTTCTTTTTTTTTTTTTTCTTCTTCTTTTACTTTCTTTCCCCCGTGTTACGTTTAATTAATCTAACGCTTTCTTTATTCGTCAAAATCGATCGTTAAATTTTCATTCGATTAATACTAATTGAATTGAGATTATAGTTCGTAGTATATATATATATATATATATATATATATATATATGTTCTTAATTTTTCCATAGTTTGTTTTTTTTATTCGTATGATCGAATTCATTTAGATATATTAATAATATTCGTTGAATCGTTTGTTAATCAATTAACTGTTGGTGATATCTAGTTGATTAAAATTAAAATAAAACGATGAAGAGTTTACTCGTTAATTACACAATTAAATGATTTTTTATGTATATACACATAATAAAAGAAAAAACAAAGTGGAAAATGAATAGAAAATCATTCACGTACAATCTTATCGTAACTTAAAAAGCTTCGTTATCTAATAAATGCATTAAACGAATTAAAACAAAGAAAAAAGAAAAGAATAATAAAACTTATTATAAAAATTAGATAGGATTGAATTGAAAGAATACTAATCGATAAGTAATATCGCTATTACATTATGGTTATCGTACAAAAGATAAAGAAAAGGGTAAAAAGATTAGATCATTAGATTATCATCTCAACTCACGCGATCTTTGATTCCTCGAAGTAAAGAAATAGAAAACTAGGGAAGGAAAAAGAAAGTTGTACGATAAAACCAAGAGAAAAAAGGAAAGGAATGGGAAAGAGAATTAGACAAATGGATAGATAAATGTGAATAGGAATAAGATATCGTAGAAGGGATGATTGACGAAGATTCGATCATTCGACACACTGTATTCACACAGTATAATCTATCCAGGATTCTTTTTTTATCTTTCATCCTTCCTATTTTAAACTCACCCCCAATGGAACCATTGTCGTCAGGGGTTTCCTTTTCTTGGACATTCACATTCACTCTCTCACACACACACCCTCCCACACACACATACCCTCACATATACATACATAAACTGTAAAGTAGGGATTCCTTGAAAGTTCGTCTTTCTCTTTCAATTCTTCTTTTTTCTACTTTCTTCTTCTTCTTTCTACTTTCTTCTTCTTCTTCTCTTTCGTTACCACGTTCGACATCTCAAAGCTAGCTACCTTACCTACCTACGGACGTGGTCGAAATCGAAGAAAAACCCAGAAAGTGAGTGTGAGAGAGTGTGAGAGAGAGAGAAACTAGGATAGAAGACTATCCCCTTTGGGATTCCTGAGAGGACTTCGGATAATCCTCGTTCCGCTTCGCCTAAGCGCCTCTCACTTATCGGACTTGTATCTCAACTCCTTCCTCAACGAGAAGGACACACCGGATACCCACCCTCCCTCCCTCTTCCACCCTTCTGTTCTACAACCTCAAACTATACTCCACAGTACTGGGGCCTTTAAGACTTTAAACGTGATATCCTCCTTTCTACAATGTCACTTACTACACTATACTAACAATAAGAGATAACGAGACATACTTTTCTTTTTTACTAAAAATACATGGTCACTTTGTTTCCACCGATAGACAACTATTCGTTGGATTATTTTTATTATTCTATGATTGACTATTGTAATATAGTTCTTTTCTTAAATACAAAATTTGAGATTTGTTTATTAGATATTTTATTCAATTTTCATTGAATTTCTTTACTTTTTATTTTTTAATATTATAGTATTAGTATTTTTAGTATTACTTTTGTCATGTTTTGTTGTCTCATTGATATACTATGTTAAGGTAACAAATATAAATGATTAATTAATAATAATTATATTGATTTGTGAGTTATATTGTTAGTAGAAAATAGTATTGATTTTGTCAATACTTTTATATATTATTTTATTGATAATTTGTATATGGATCAAGGATCATTTTTATTTGGTTCGTTTATGTATAGTATATTATTTATAATATTAGAAATATATTAGAATGATCTTTTTAATATTTAAAAATGTTTATTTTCAAAAAAAATGCAAAGGGTCAGAGTTTTATTATAATATGAAAACGATCGAAATAAATGTTTTAAACAGTTTTATGTTAATATTATTTAAAAAAAAAAAAAACCTTTCTTAAGCTGGGACACATAATATGCGTGTGATAAAAATTATTCCGTATATAAAAATGCATTATTTCTATCGTATGATAAAAAAAAGAACGTAAAATCAAAAAGAAACAGCAGCAGCAACAACAACAACTAAAAAAATAAAAGCAAAGGTGCATGGTAAGGGTGGAAAAAAAGGGAGGAAAGAGAAATAGAAGTTGAAGGTATAAAAGTAAGTCGTCGCGTCGTAAGAAACGTGTCGTAAAAGTTTTCATAGGCTTTTATCTAAGATCTATCCAAGAATGTTTTCTAACGAAACGATCTAACGTCTAACGACAAGTGCACAACTATAATAATATCGGTTAAACTAAACGAAACTATTTTCTTACGTCTAAACAAAACCCTTTTTCCAACCTCTTTCACGTAAATTTGTTTCCTAAAATATTAGCCCTGTTTATTGTTGATCATTGTTTAAAATAGTACAAAGAAGAAAAGAAATTGTCACATTGTATTCATGGTTCGTTCTCGAATTTATTATGGGGTTGTACGAATGACGAGGGGAAGGTAAATTTGTTTCCTAAAATATTAGCCCTGTTTATTGTTGATCATTGTTTAAAATAATACAAGAAGGAAAGAAATTGTCACATTGTATTCATAATTCGTTCTCAAATTTATTATGGGGTTATACGAATGACGAGGGGAAGGGGAAAGGAAATTAAAGATAGGTATAATGAAAAAAAAATGTCAAAAATAAATTTTAAACAACAAATATTGTCTATTGAAGTCACATAAAAAAAAAGGATGGAACTTATGGGACAACCTAATATATCTTTCGTTCAACTTGATTTTTTCTTATTCATTTTCCTTTTTTCGTTTCTATGCCTTTTTACTTTTTCCCGTTCCCCATTTAAAAAAACTTTCGTCGAACCTTTTTTTTTCTTTTTCAAACCGAAGGATAGTAAAACACAATCGAGTTTTGGTAGCATTTCTTCGTAGAGAGAGAGAAAAAAAAAAGAAGGGGGATGGTTGGTTGGTCGCGAGGTGAGGAAGGCGTGGTTGTAGAACGCGTGGGTGGAGGAAATGGGAGAGAAAAAAAAAAAGAAAAAGAAGAAAAGAAAAGAGGAAAACTGGCGTGGAAATGCGCCAGGTGAGAGACGGGAAAGGAGTCGGGATCGTAAACCAGAAGCACCTCCTGGGATTCGTATTATTCTTTTGTGGAAGGTCGTTAGGGAGACTACTAGGAAGAGAAGAAGAAGAAGAAGTAAAGGAAGAGAAAGATGTTAAAAGAAGTAGAAGGATAGTAAAAGATCTGAATTTTCTTCGTTGAGAGGGTTACCTTTCTTTTCCTTTGCATTCGTTTAAAGGAAATGCAATGTTTCTCGTAAAATTCTTAACTTAAATGATAAATAAATATTTTCTCACATTTTTATAAGAATTTTTATATTATTTTGTCGCTTGACAATAATTATATTCTTTATAATTATATTTTTACGAATAAAAATGTATACGTTATCAATAAATAATTACGATAGTTGTTAAATTTTATTTAAAAAGAAGTAGAAGGATAGTAAAAGATCTGAATTTTCTTCGTTGAGAGGGTTACCTTTCCTTTCCTTTGCATTCGTTTAAAGGAAATGCAATATTTCTCGTAAAATTCTTAACTTAAATGATAAATAAATATTTTCTCACATTTTTATAACAATTTATATATAATTTTGTCGCTTGACAATAATTAAATTTTTTATAATTATATTTTTACGAATAAAAATGTATAAGTTATCAAGAAATGATTATTATAGTTGTTAAATTTTATTTATAAAAATAGATTAAGAAATAGATCATTTGTTCTATGGTGTTATTATATAATTCCCACGATATACTCGTAAACAATATGATTTTATAATTAATATCGTATCTCCAATACGTACAATACAAAATCGAATATTATTTCAGTAGAGACGAATGAAATACGAGAAATTATGTTGGAGATGAATGAATGAATGAATGAATGAATGACTGACTGACTGCTTATTCGTTGAACCAACAATCGTTTCAACGCTTCGCCATAATATTATAGAGAATTTCAATATATATTTTGATGGTCTTGTATTGAATCAAACACCGGGGCATTTCGTTTCACAAATGCGAGAATAAAATAAATTCTTTTATATCTCGGCTTGTGCAAGCGTTTTATTTTTCGTTTTGTTTTGTTTTGTTATTTCTCTTTCTCTTTTTTTATTTAAATCATAAAACATATTTGACGGATAACATATCGATAACTCGTTAAATAATAATAAAGAATTAATAACAAAAAGAAAAATGATATTACATGGAAATTATATTGTGTTTGAAATTTTTCTTGCAAAATATTTTAATGTATCGTAATATTAACGATTTTAATTGTTACTTATAATGATTAATTCGAGTAATTAGGATTTATTTTATATTCGCATTAATTTGTTCGAATAATATATTATCCAATAAGAAAAATCCAATATTTTTTATTCCTTTTCGTTACGTTGAAATTATCGCGATAATTTTTAATTTGACAAATGAATCGAGAATAAAAAGAGATGAAGAAGAAAAAGTGAGAATAAAAATGCTTTTTTTTTTCTTTTTTTGAGAGGGAAAAAATTGATGTAGAGTAGACACTCATACGAAAAAAAAATACGATCATTTTTCTTTTCTTTTTGTTTCTGATCACTTAACGATGCGTTAACTCTTCGTAAGATTCAACGACGATAGATATCAATCTTTTGGATGAACGTGAACGATTAAATCTTCGATAATTAATACGTCGTAGAAAGAAGAGACAGAAACGATCCAGTACCATCGAAGATTTCAATTAAGTTACACGATAATCTTTCGATTTCTTCCTGATCCTTATTCTTCTTCTTCTTTTTATTCTTCTACTTCTTGACTTTTATTGCTAAGAACAGATTTGTTAACGAGAATAGAATCCACATTTAAGAAAACGATTTCAATATATATATTATTTTGATTA
>NW_014569837.1:82502-96385 GCF_001313835.1 Polistes canadensis
GTAATAATTAATCAAATCGATCAAAACGAAAAGTATTATAAAAACATATCTTTAAAAATTTGCAAATAAATTATCTCTATTACATCATTAAATATATTTAATATAATTATTATACAAACGACACCTGTTATTAAACAATTAAAAAACACTAATTAAAGTCGATCATTTGTGTTGTCATTAAATGAAAAATATGTTGTAACTCGTTATAGAAAATTCGTTAATAAATTACTTACAAATTGGATATTACATTTTATTATTCGTTTTAAATGCAAATTAAGCCCTCGTAGCATTGGGACACCCTATATATATATATATTCCCCGTAGAAAGTTAAGAACGTTAAGAAGAAAATATCCATTTTCTCCTTAGGTTTCCTCGAAAACCCTTTTAGATTTGTTTTACTTCTCACTTTATCCATCCAATGAATGCAAGGTGTTACACCGTGGTTTTTCGAGGGTGTGGAGTAAAGAGTTAGGTCATCGTTGGGGGGGAAAGGGTATTTTACTTTGGTAAAAGAGAAGGGTGCCAACCGGAAGGTACTTAAAGAAGAGAAGGGCTGCACCCTTCTACGATATTCATCCTCCCTTATTTAAGTTCTTCAATCGAGACAGACCGAGATCCGCGGACTCATTCAAACCTTCGATAGAATGTTCAAGGAAAAAAGGGAAGGTACCTTTTTAAGTTCACTTTTTTAGCTTTTTTCTTTTTTATTTTTTAACGTCACGTGGATGGATAGAAAGAAAGTGAACGAGGGAGGAGTGGGGAGAAGGAAGGAAGGGGATGGGGGTAAAGAAAAAAAAAAATGTTAGAAGAAGAAGAAATGAAGGGTTTGAGAAATTCACGAAGGTGTAAAAAAATAATCTTGGCTCGTGGCAGGAAAAAAGATTTTTCACGTTGGATCATTCGTTAGACCTTTTCCCTTCTGTTTAAATTCTCGAAAGGGATTCTCTTGATATTCTGTCTATGTGTGCGAGCGTGTACGAGGATAGAAGAAGAGTAAGAAGAAGGATTACTGATCACGAATAAAAAGAAAAACGAATGAAGCACGAGTGAATACGAACTACCCTTCTATCAGTTCTTAACTTTCAACAAATTCCCATTGATCGATCTTCCGACGAGTCTTACCTCGATGTGACAACCCCATCCACCATTTGATGAAAAATGATTATAGGAAATAATCAATGTACTTATAGAAAATTCTTACCGCGATTTGAATTTTATTTTCGTCAAAATTCACGTCCAATTTTATCATAGAATTTTGTTTAATGCGTAAGTGTGTGTGTGTGTGTGTGTGATACGTTAATACGGTTTTGTAAAAAAAAAAGTATGAGAGTAAATGTTTCATCCGATCTTTTATTTTTGTCCCCCTCATTCATACATTTTTTCTTTTATCTAATGGATTATATACCCCCCCGATAACTTTGAAAATAATTTTCATAATTTTAATATTACTCCAAATGAAAATACCGCGATGAATGATGATGTTCACAAAGGGAAAATTTAATTTTTCCTTTTTTATTTTCCTTCCTTCCTTCCTTCTGCTGCGTTCGACACGAGAGAAAAAAAATAGAAATAGAAAAAAGGAAAATGAAAAAAAATAGAAAAGGAGGAAAGAAAGAAAGAAAGAAAAGAAAGAAAAAAAGAAAAAACAATGGGAATACACAGTGGAAAGTGAAAAGTACGAGCCGAGCACATATACATTTTTGTTCGTTATTAAAAGAGCCATCCTCTACTTCAGACCCACACAACGAATAACTTTTAATTCAATTTAAAGAGACGTGTGTGTCCGAGAAAGCTTAATCCCCCCCCCACCCCCATTGAAATGCGAAATAACATTTATTCGCCCCGTTGGGGGAATATTTATTAATTGTTCTAAAACGTTTTTGGGAAAACTGCGTTCTTCCTATAAATACAATTAAAAAAACAAAAAAAATAATAAAGAAATGGTAGATTTCTATCGTCAACAGCAACGCGTTAACTCGAAATGTAAAATTATTAAAAGCCAATTATTGTTAAACATTCTTAATTCATTATTCGATTATTGTTAAACATTCAACAATTTTTTCATGTCTAAAATTCCCTATGATGATTTTATTTTTGGACGAGAGAAACAACTAATATTGTTAAACATTATTAATATGAAGGTGTCATAGGGAATTTGGACATCAACAAATTTTTTTTTATTAAGAATTTTATTTTTAGACGAGAGAAACAATTAATTGAATTGTTAAACATCTTCTCTCTCTCTCTCTATTTCTAATTTATTCTCTATTATTTTTCTTGTTACTTAATTATATATAAAACAATGATTTTTCTTTTTTATTTTCACTAGTGAATGTTACTTTAAACTTTTTTATTTTCATTTCATTAGATCGTAATCGAAAACATTTTTAATACAATCATCTTATTAACGCTAGTGTTCCTTTCCTTTTTTTTTTTTTTCTCTCTCTCTCTCTCTATCAGTTAATAAATGGCAATATGATTTAGGTAAACGCGAGTAACTTAACAACGAACTGAACTTACTGCTGGTCGAAAATTCAATTAAGTCTTAAGTGTATTTGGGAGCTATCGCTCGAGGGACCTCGACGCCAATGCTTGTTCGGTGACTGGACCAACCTTCCACAAGAGTAGAATAGAATAAGAGAGACAGAGAGAGAGACAGATAGAGAGAGTGAGAGAGAGAGAGAGAGAGAGAGAGAGAGAGTCTGTACCTACATTCACAATTAGGGCCCATACCTGTCCAGGATGGTCTAAGCATATAAACGTGTATGCTTAGGTATCTATACATGTGTGTGTTTATCTCACTCTACATAGAATAACATAATTCTATTTATCTATATATACGAACACAAGCGAATAAGTATCAGTGTATGTATGTATGTATGTCTAATTGCATATCGTGATACATACGTATTGTGATCTATACGTTTGCATTCATATGCATATTATATACTTGCATATATATATATATGTAGAATTATATGTATTCATGTACGAATATAATCATATGTAAAATCATAGAGAGAAAGATATTTGATTAGATATATATAATTTTAGGAAAGAGTTTATTATGGATTAAGTAAATTTGAATTATCAAGATAACAGAGGATAAATAATAAAAAATAAAAATGAAGAAATTTGTCGTTTCATCTAGTTGATTCGGTAAAAGAATTGAATCTTTGTCGTAACCGATGATGCGTAAGAACGTTAGAAAATTTTCGAAAAATCGATAAGGTTCCAGCATTCGAGCATGATCGTAATAACGTCGTTTGTAGAGTTCCTTAGTATATACATACATATATACATACGTATATACGTACGTACATACGTAAATACATATATACGAGATAGTAGAACGGCAAACGGGGTATGTATACTCTAGGGACGATGCACAGGCCAAGACGTTAGAAATGGTTACGTGATTCTATTACCATCGTTAAGGATTATGCGCACTTCGCTGATCATGCTTGAATCGAACGTTTTTCTGTGAACGTGTAGGATCTTCACATTTACTATCTATCCTTTATTTTTTTCTTATTTTATATATATATATATATAGATATATTTATCTATATCTTTCTTTTTTTAATCATCATTTTTCTTCCCATGGGAAATACGCGAAACGAGATCATAAAGATTTTTTTGTAGAAAAATCTTATCGTTCGATAACGGGAATGAGTTTACAATTATAAGTGACTTTTATCATTTTTCTTATGAAACTAATTCGATTTATCTTTGAAATTATCAGTCTCGTTAAGGGGCATATCTAGTGTGAAATTTGAAAAAAATTGACTTTTTTTGTGTGTGCATATTTTGATAGTCTGTATCTTTAAAAATAACATACTGAATTTTCAAATAGTTTTAGAGTTACAGCCTTCTAAAAAGTAGCTGGTCAGGGATTAGAAAGCAATCATTTTATCTTTGAACGCATTTTTCTCAAAACTACATTTTTCAAATTGGCTACAGTTGTAACTCGAAGAAGAATCATCCGATCGCTTTGATTTTTTTTCTGCTTATTTCGTATTTTATACGTTATTTATATTATAAAAGGTAATTTTCGTAAAATTACCTTTTTTTATTTGAAAATTTTTGTGAATATTCGTTAATTATGTATAAATATATCTTCTAAATTTTAAAATATTACATCCAGTAGTTTTCTTTAAAAAAATTTTCTAAAAATCACCTTTTTTTTTAGGTGTGCCCCTTAAGTTTTTGTATTTTGTTGTTGGTTTTTTTGTTTTTTATTTTCTAATTCTTATATTTTATTCTTATTTTTCGTTCTAGATTTCGATTTTCGGATCTTTAGTATATTTTCGAGAAACGAGATTTTAAGATACTTTGCTCGAGCTTTCCTACCTGCTTAAGATCTCTCTCTCTCTCTTTTTTTTCTCTTTCTCTCTCTTTTTCTTTTTATCCTTGAGAAAAAGAAGTATAGCGAAGATAAAGAGCTCTAGGAGAATTTTATTTGCACGGGCGGCGTAGCCTTGCCACGTGGCAACCTAAAAGATCGATTACGTCGTTATCCACCTACTTCTTTTACTTGAACTTCTTCTTTTTATTTTTATTTTTCTTCTTTTTTTTCATTTTCTTTCTTTTACTTCCTTCTCTTGATTTTCTTCTTTTTCTTTTTTTTTTTATTTCGTTCGTTTCGTTCGAAGCTTTTTAAGTAGTACGAACGACTAATAAGCTGACTAAGACATCGTTTATTCTAAGAAAAGCTTTGGTTTTTCGCGTTCGTTACACCCCACTTTAAGAACCTTCGGAAAAATCATGAAAACTTATCGTAACGAAGAAAAAAGGAAAGAAAAAGATAGCTATATCGTTTACTTCGCCAATAGAGTAGAATAGAACTGATTGTGAAAAGGGAAAAGAAAAGAGAAAAGAAAAGGAAAGAAAATGGAAAAGAAATGAAATGAAAAGGTTGGTAGGAAAAGAATAGAAAAAGAAAAAGAAATGAGAGGAGAACATTTTCTAGGTTTACTAGGATGGAGAACAAAGTGAGCCTTGGAATCGGTTCGAGTTGTGATTTCATTTCGTTCCTAAAACAGGAAAAGAGAGTGGCACGCAATATTACAAGAGAGCAGCGTACTACCAGCTTTTCTTCGGTACCCTTTATAGGAGGTATGAGAAAAGGGTATACAGGGAGTAATTGGGAAACCTTACTACATTCCGGTATGCTTTGACTTCATGTGAAAGTCTACCAATGGAAATACAAAAAAGAAAGGAAAAAACAAAAAATACAAAAAGAATATAACTATATATATACACTCGTTGTTTAAAAAAAAAGGAAACTATATAAATTTGATATAGATTCACGAATTAAACAATGAAATCCCTTTTTGGATGATACCCAATCGAAAATAATGAAACATCAATGGTTCGAGTAAACAAACCTTTTGTTTTTTGGTGTATCGATCGAACTTTCGAATTATAAAATAATTTTTCAAATCGTTAATATAGTACCAATTAAAATTTTTATACTCGATTGGGGATCTATAGTAAATAAAGAAAATAATAATCAACAACATTGTTTCAAATAATCATAACCCCCTGAGATGCGTTATATATTTTAGATTAAATATTATATCTCATACATTTTCTTTTTTTTTTATTGTGTTTAACATTAATCCTTTCGAATCTTTACAAACACATATATCTATTTGCAAAAATAAAAAAGTAACGAACATATATATATATATTAATACGCGTTTAATTTGATTTATAATTAAATATAGAAAACCAAAAAGATTGGCTTCTCGAAGAGATTGAGAAAGGGCTAAAGAAAAAAAGAAAGAAATAAATAAAGAAAAATAAGACAGAAGGATAAAACGGAGAGATGAGATAAATTAGAAGAAAAAGAAGAAGAAGGACAAGAAGAAAGTAGATAGAAAAGAAAAATATATAAAGGTAAAGAGAATAGTGAGGGGGTAGAAGGGTACGATAAAAGGGTAGAATCTGCGAGAGCGCCTCGTTAACTCTCGTAATCGGTCCGTTATCCCTTATCGAATCGAATTAGCTCCGATACAGAGGCTTTAACTTTCACCCTTATACCTTATATACCCTTAGATCTATCTAAATATAATACACACCATGGTTACGCACGTATATATATATTTTATTCTGGTACACAATCTTGCGAACGGCTTTACGCGTCGTGAATCGTTCAAAGTGGTAAAATAGATCAAAGTAAAAGAGAAAGAGAAAGAGAGAGAGAGATAGAGAGAGAGAGAGTGTGTGTTGGTGAATTCTTCAATTGTACAACACTGCCAACAAAAACCACTACTACTAAACCGTTCAAACCTCTGAGAAATTTCAAGCAAGTCGTGTTAGAGAAGAGAGAGAGAACTCTCTGACCGTGAAAATAAGAAATAAAAGGGAGAAAAAAAAAAACAAGCTACCATCAACCCTTCTTCTTCTTCTTTTTTTTCTTCTTCTTCGAAGTAGCCAACAATTTCACCTAAAACTTTCTTTTATCCTAAAACTTCTCACGAATTTTACTTTTCTCTCTATCGTTAACTATCTCACTCTTTCTAGTTTATACGTATTTTTGTTTCATCATTCAATTACGAGTTAATTAAAGATAACATTAAAAAAAAAAAAGATGAACAAGAAAAAGAAGAAAAGTATACAATTCGCTTTGTATTTTATTCGATTATATATTTGATCGATACCGCATCCAAAAGCGAGATTTGTTGACTCGTCATTAAAATGTAAACGAAGTCGCGTATGTATTCTCCCAACCCCCTCCGCCCCCCTACCCGCTTCATCCAGCCCCTCGTTCATCGCATGTATAAATTCTTAACGCGTTTTATCGTTTATATTTTAACATTTATATTAAATACAAATAATATATAGGAAAAAGCATTGAATAATGTTACGTTTCGATCATTTAATATCTGATTCTGACTTTTTTTTCTTTTATTTCTTTATTTGTTTGTTTCCCCCCACCCCAACCTCCTACCCACTTCTCTTTAATCGAATAAACGTTTCGTTAAATTATATCGTATTTGATTTTTTTTTTCTCTTAATTTGAATTTCTTTTCTTCTTCTTCTTCTTTTATGTTTTCATAAACAAGCTTATTATGTTTCTATACTTACTTTGTACAAAAAGATAAGTTTTGATAGTAGTCCACACAGTAGAATTCGCGTAATTTGTTTCTTCTTGCATTTTACAGGATGTTGAGAGAACACTAGCCTATGGTGTTTGCGATACTACTCACCTGTAATAAAAAGAGAATAGAGAAAATAATGATGGTGTGAGAACGAACGTCTAAAGTAAAAATAAAGGTACGACAAGAAAGGGATTTCTTTGGGTGGTGGTAGTGGTGATGGTAATGGTGGTGGTAGTCTCTAAGAAATGGGATATAAAGTGCATTCATAGAAGTGCAATTCTTTTCTCTTATAGTCATTCTTCCTTTCTTCCTTTCATTTCATTTCATTTCATTTCTATTTTATACTCGAAAACAGATAACAAATTTTATGCATGCATTAAAGTAAACTTGTTATCTATTAAGAGAATAGATAAGTATGTGTATACATTTACATGTAAAATTAATTGAAAAAAAGTGTACGTAATTTTAAAATGTTCTATTTTATTTAAAACATTCGTGTGTTAAAATTATTTCAATTATTTATTTTATTATCAACATTATTATATTATTAAAAATCTAATTTATCTAATATATATATATATACACACGTTCGCATGCATATTGTGTTTTCTGTTCTTCATTTTTTTGTTTAAACATATTTTGTCGATATTTTTCATCGTGGTACTCTGAAAAAGATAGGAACACGGATTAAAAAATCCGATGATACCCAATTTCGTAACGAACTTTTTCATTCGACATCGTTTTAAATCTCCATTAGACTAAACGAAAATACGATTTGTCTGGTTGAAACGAAACGATACGAAGAATTTTCGTTAAAAAAAAAAAAAAACAAAAAAAGCAAAACAACATTTGCTATAGATTTATATAAATAAAACTTCGAATTAAATGATACAATTAATGAAAAAATAGTAATAGTATGATATAATAAAATGTATAAATGTTTATTCGTTAAACGAGATTGCATATTTATGCAATGATAAAAAGAAAAAAAAGAAACCCAGTCACATTCAATAATAAAAACGTGTCTCTTTTAATAAACCATTTGAATTTTAGTTTTCTTAGATTAATTCGGATTGTATGGATTAGCTTTTTGGAAAGCTTATTCGTTTATATACTAACTACTACAAACTACTATATAAACTGAATATTCATATTACAAGGAACAGTTAACCTTTAAAATTCATAACGGGACAGTAGCTTTCTGTTGTCGAGTTAATTTTGCCATTTACAAGGAGAAATTTTCAATGAATTTCAAAGAGGGAATACTCGTCGTCATATAAAACCCCATAGAACAGATCAGAGGCCGAAAACCGTTGTTACCTCAGCCTTTACCTCTTCCTCTTCCTCTTCCTATTTCTCTAAAACTGCACTAGACCCATTGGAGAATGGAAAATGCAGAAAATTTAATTGCGAAGAACGTCGAAGTTTTTGGTAGAGGAAAACCGTCGGACGTTCCCATAGACCTGGGCTATGGACGTTTTAGGTGCCATTAAATACGAATCTCTAGTAATAACTAAAGTTTCTTAACTTTCATGGGGAAAGTTCCTTGACTCACTCTTTGTTATGGTGTGTAGTATTCCAGGAGATTATATACGGTAGTAACGTTAATTCGGCTCTTATAATATGCACACCTATATTTTTTCAACTATATATATATTTTTTTATTCTTTCTTTTAATTATTATTATCCTGAAATCTGTAAATTATATTAAGACTAGAATATAATAATTCTTTAATAAAACCTTTTTTACGATATGGTTTATGATTATCTCAAACGAGATACTTTGATCTATGTAATTAAAAATTATTATTAATAGATGGGATATTAAATTTGTTTTTTTTTAGAATAACTAAACGATTGAATGGCTGAAAATATAAATATATATTATTGTTGATTAGAAAAATAATTATTTTATATGAAATTAATTTTATAATATATTAGTAAGAATGTATATATAATATTATCATTGATATTTTTATATTTTAAATTATAAATTTGTAATATTTCAGTTATGAGATGAATATATTGCTAAGAATTAAACGTACTGTAAGTAATAGAACTTTTTTCATGCTAAAGTAGCACGATTTAACGTGAAATCGTCTAAGTCTTTCGTTTTAATGCTACGACACGGTTCCCATACGTAAACGGGAATTAATTAATAAATATGAAAAACCGACTGTGTATGTGTGTATGTGTGTATGTTTTGTATGAATGCGATGCGTAACCTCGGTCTTGTTATTGGACTAATGGAATTTTTGAACAAACACAGGTATAAATTACTTCGCGCATTCGTTTTCCGAGAAATAACGTGAACGAGTAGAGAACAAAGTTGGCTTCTGCATACGTTCCACGTGGGTCCAGGCTTGAATTTTCAAGCAAACACTGCCTGTAAATTACATACCGTGTTTGTCCTTTCCATCCAACGTATACGAAATACAATAGTAAAGCCGTTTATACGAAAAAGTATACCAACTTCTCTTATTTCCTTTTATTTTTTATTTTTCGTTTCATCTTCTTTCGATTATAAGACTGAAATAACATTGTATCTTATTTATCTTCTTATATTAATCAATATTAGGGATTGTTTTAAATTTGCATATTATTTATATATTATCTAAATAATTATATCCTATATATATGATATTTTTTTTTAGTAATTACAATACATCGAATTTTTATATTATTCGAAATGTTTTTAAGAGTAAATTTTTAACTAAATAAAAGAAGAAGAAGAAGAAAATAAAAACGAGATAAAAGGAATTATTGTATCTCTTTTATCTTCTTATATTAATCAATATTAGGGATTGTTTTAAATTTGCATATTATTTATATATTATTTAAATAATTATATCTTATATATATGATATTTTTTCTCTTAAATATTTTTTTTTAGTAATTACACATAGGATTTTCATATTATTCGAAATTTTTAACTAAATAAAAGAAGAAGAAGAAGAAGAAAATATAAAACGAGATTAAGGGAAACATCTTTTCTCTTTATCTTAGTTTAATCGTAAAAGGAATCTGTGATGAAAGATTTTTCGGGATGTGAAAGAAGAGGAAGATATGTGTTATGATGTTGCGTTATGACAGGATGTTTCTAGGATAGTCATTCTTCTTCGCTTTTCGTTATACCAGAGAGTACAT
The DNA here is from genome assembly GCF_001313835.1 of Polistes canadensis. Taxonomy (NCBI): domain Eukaryota; kingdom Metazoa; phylum Arthropoda; class Insecta; order Hymenoptera; family Vespidae; genus Polistes; species Polistes canadensis. Next base: position 92,760 of record NW_014569837.1, read on the forward strand.
ACTTGGAAGGAAAACGAGTATCAAACCCCCTCCGGCCTTCAAGAACGGAATTCAATTTCTTTAAAACGAGCTCATGCAAGCTACGTTCAATCTTCGCTTTTCTTATTCACTTCCTCTCACGGGGTAGGTTTTAAAGTCGAAGATGTCAGCTAAATGCAACAGTGAAAACAGTGTGAACTTTGTTCGTATACTTTTCTATATATAATTCGGTATAAAATAACAAATTTTTCATTAAATATATAATATATTAACATATGTTTCACATATAAGACGAAATATATTTAACTCAATTAATTATCAAAATATAATTCTGAAATAGAATTGAATGAAAATGTGTATGTGCGTGTGTATGTGTATGAGATTAACTGTCGATAGTCGAACGAGAATATTGAAAGTGGAATTAATTAATTGTATATACATATATATGTGTATGTGTTTTTATTTATGAGATATGTCGATCAATATTTATTTACGAGATGTATTTGTTTATGGAAATATAAAAAATGGGCAGTCGTTGAGATGACCAATCTAATTGTAAAAATAAACAATTATATTAATTAGAGTAATTTAAAATATAATAATTAATGTAAATGAGAAGATATTTAATAATGTATAATAAATAATATAAGAACATACCTAAACACGTCTTGTTGGGAACTAGAAGATTACACAACTGAGATGAGAATGTTAAACTAAATGAAAAACTCGTTCAATGTTTTGTTTATTTATATATCTCTTTCTTTTTCTTTTTCTCTTACTTCAATCGTTGTCTAGATTTCAATCTTGTTGTTTTTTATTTATATACAATCTCAACGTTGAATTTGTGAGCACACTGATCACGTGTACACTTTGAGAATATTGTTAATTGTTATAAGCACGCGCGTGAGTGTTTTTCTTTTATACGAATGCATGCGTGTGTGTATATAAGTGCATAAGTGTACATGCAAGTGTGCATAGTTTTAATCGGAAATATATTTTATCTTTTTTTTTTTCGAATTAAAAATGTTTCATAAAAAAGTATAATATAATTAATTACTAGACTTTTCTTAAATATTTCTTCAATAATATAAAATATGATATATACTTTCTTATCTTTTAAAAAAGATAATTAATTACTATTTTATTTATATTTAATTTCAAAATTAGTGCGTGATGAGCGCGACTGAAAAAATGCATAAAAAGTGGTGATGCTTTTCTACGTGCATACTTTATCGTTTAGCTGAATCATTTCGATGTTCCTGAAACTGCATTTCTTTTTACAAGAGGAATCTTAACCAAAACGTTTATGTAAGTCTTTTAAAAAAAAAACAAGTCTCGTTTTTATAATAAAAATTAATCGTCCTTACGTCTCTCATCTGCCATCTCTTTGTTTCTTTCTTTCTTGCATTATATTTTCTTCGATATTCTTTCTCTTTTATACTCATGCAAGACATCCCTTTCTTAGTTCGTGATTCTAGTTAAAGAATTTCATAATAGTTGCAAAATTGAATTCACTCACGATTGTACGACTAACTTCTACGTTTAATGTTCCATTTAATATTCGTTATTCCATGATGTAACATTTCCGTAATTTCCAAGCATCGTTACCTTAAAATTGTAAGAAAGTTCATTTGATTTTCTAATATATAATTACTTGTAAAATTAAACGAAAAAGAATGATAAAATATCCAATTGTACGATAATAATAATTTCCTTGTTTTTATTTTATTTTCTTAAATCCTCAAAACTTACATTCTTACAAAAAATAATAATCCATATATAATAGAATATATTTTCAAGAAGTTCAAATAGAGATAATTAAGTTAAGTAATACTCTGGAAACGACTAATTACACTCTCCAGGGAGTTTAATATAAACGTTATTACGTAAACTCTAGGAAGTGCAATTTTTCATTTACTTACAATGAAAATGTATTACCTAAGATCATATTTTCTAACATTAGTTAATAATCTACGATGGTATTATATAACAATTTTCTGTCTTTACAATGAACATATTAAGATAACTTTGAAACGTTCAAATTGCATGTATATATCTTATAAGACAACTTGACTCTAAGGGTTTCACACTTTTAATTCGATTAACGTAATTCAATAGAAGGAAGGAAGGGTCGACCAGGAAGTAATGTCCGTAAGTCACGAACGTTTCCCTTTTCTCTCTCTCTCTCACTCACTCTCTTTAACATTTTCTTTCCTTTTCCAAAGTAGTCCAACAGAAAACGTTAATAATTCATTTCGTATCTGGCAAAATTCGAGAGGTTAATCGCATCTTACGATTCGAGTCTCGTATTCAGTCGACTATTTTAGAAATTCCGAAAACGTTTTCGCGTGAACGATGACTAAACGGTGAACCGTGACACAGTAGTAGCCAGAAAGAACCAGTCAAGCAGATAAGAAATGTTCGGTATCGTTCTCGTTCTACTTCAATCGGAAGTACTCGAAGAAAACCCGTAACTATCATCGTCCTGCAAAACTTTCTTTACGATGAAAGACAAAAGGGATTCTTCTAGCAAGACTTCAAGAGTTTCCTATCTCTTTCTCTCTTTTTATTTGTCTTTTTATTCGATACTAGAATAAAAAGACATAAGAATTAAATTAAATATAAAAAAAAAAAAATAAAAAATTAAATATATTAATATATAAGTCTCAAAGGGAATTATAGACGGTTAATAAATCTGATGAACAATTTATTTTGAACCAGTTGTACGTTTCGTCCCTTACTGGGGACTTTATCAGCAACTTGATCATTTGGTTCATGCGTCAATACATATTATCTTTTTTACAGAGTCATACATTTCAATAAAACTTAACATATTATAATACAAAAATTTCAAATATGTTACTACACATTTTGAATCGTTAAAAATGATGTCAATAATATTTCAAAGTTCAAATTTTTGATCTTACTCGTAAGAAAAGTAAAGAACAAAAAAGACAACATAATCTTGAAAATTTTTTTACAAATGTCCAAGCGTAGAAAATATTTGTCTTCTCTCGTGAAATTTCGGAACGCGAGAAAACGAGCTAAAACGAGATATTCTATCTTTTTTTCTTTTTTCTTTCTTTTTTTTTTTTTACCTCTTTCTTTATCTTCCTTTTCTTTTCTTTCTTTTCTCTATAGTTGCAAGATTCGCAGAGAACGAAATCCGTCGAAAGAAGAAAGTCTTGCGAGAGTTTACTCGGAGCAAATTCGGGTGATCGTTCGTCCGGTGCATCGACTTTCCGTTTTTCCCCACCGACCCACTACCACACCTTCACCACCACCACCACCCCCACCCCCTACGTTTTTCTTTTTTACTCTTTTTATCTTTCTCTCTCTCCTTTTTCTCTGTCTTTATCCCTTCTTTACTGGTTTTTCCAAAGACTCTTCCAATTTCCCGGTTACATACTCCCTTTCGTGTCCCGGACAGAAGGCTTCGTGCGAGATGGTCCGGAAATAACGCGGCCAATCACAAACGAAAGTCTCCAATAGCGAATCCAAACGACGTTTTCTTCTTTCCTTTGGTTCATCGCACCAAGCCAACTTCCGATTTCATCCTCTTTCTTTCTCTATCTTTTTTCTGTCTCCTCTTACTTTTTTCAACTTCAATCATTTTTTCGTTCTTTCAAAATCCTTTTTCTCAAATT
>NW_014569837.1:96796-101621 GCF_001313835.1 Polistes canadensis
AAATAATTTTATAATATTCCCCTAGATGTTTATAATATTTATTTATATTTTTCGTTTCAACTTCAATAATTTTTTCGTTCTTTCAAAATTGTTTTTTTCAAATTCTAATTTTTCATTTAATTTTCTGAGGGTTCAATTATTTATAGATATTTTCTAATTTTTATTTGTATACAAGAAAAAATATAAATAATTTTATAATATTTATTTATTTTTCGTTCGCGATACGAATATATATCAGATTCGTTGGATTATATTAAATTACTTTATTTTTTCTTTTTATTGTATGTCCAGTAATATCAATAATAGCCATAAAGTGAGATTCAACGCACAAATATATACACGCGAAAGCTCTTTCATTCTTTTATTGCATACAACATATATACATATATATATATGTGAGATACAACAAGTACTATATGTTATACGTTTCAGTTAGGATCTATTTCGATGAATTCGACACTGAAAATATTGAATTTATTGTCGCGAATCGACGTTCATTCAAAACAACAACCACGATAAATGGTTCACCTCCGATTTCCTATTTAAAAATCAATGATTCTCTTCTACGTCCTCGAGAATCGACGATACGAAAGACAGTTCAAAATTCACCAAAACCCCTCTACCCACCCCTTCCACCCACCCACCATCCCCCAACCCCCGTCACGTGTGTATACGTGGATTGAACGAGAGAAACGCGTACGTGTCCACGTACCAATCGTTGTTGTTGATAAATGGCATGCGATTATTGCTGGTTTAAAGCGGTTCGATTAAACGTGTGTATATATAGTACACATATATATATATATATATATATATATATATATATATATATGATAGGTAAATAGAATTCTCTTTCTCTATCTATCTATTTCTCTCTCTCTCTCTCTCTTTCTCATGTGTTATATATATGTGTCTATGCACACACGTGCATACTCTTTGAATTATTACCGGTAGCGTGACAAATTATAGGAGGATGACGCGCATCATTGGCTTTCGTACGTTACGATACCCGTTGACGTGACGAACGATGATGCCAGCAAATCTTGTCGTTCATTATCATTATATCCGTTAAACATAAATCTCACTTTCTCTCTCTCTCTCTTTTTCTCTTTCTCTCGTTAAGACCCTAATTTCTAACACCCTAGAAAAATTACTCTTACGAATTAGCGAGTGTTGACTAGAATATATCCGCTTGTCTTTCAATTTTGTCCCATTTCTATTTTTCTCTCTCTTTCTTATGGATACTTAAAGACGTGATATGATTTTGATCATGAGAACAAAAATAAATATTTATTTTTAGACACTTTTTTCCACCCCTTAAAAAATTAGATAAACTATTATACTTTTTTTTTATAACTTTCAGGTTTGGATGGCTTCCGATACAATTTTTCTTTTTACAAAAAATTCAACAAACAACTATTATATATTCTTTATATTTATTTGATATTTATCGATTATTCTCGTTTAGTATTTTATTTAGTCGTATTATTTTGTACTTGTTATATACTCTTAAACAAATTTATCATATTAAACACAATTTATGTATCTTTCTTTTAAATATTTACTTGCATGTATACTGATAAACATATACAAGTGTACTTAGACTACTTTTAAGAAAGACAAAAGAGTATTTTCTCAACTTACTTTTTTCCTTTGTTGGCTAATTAAAGAACCCTCGAGCTTAAGAAAGTTTTTTCTATCTCATACTCTTTATTTTTCCTTTCTTTTTTAAAACTTTCTCTTTTACCTTTTCCTTTATCCACCATGGAATCATTGACCTCCGAATTTTCGCACCTCTGTTTCCACAAGTTAACAGCTAGCTAGCTAGCTAGTATAGCTGATCGTTATGAATTCGACGAACCGATTGATATTCATAGTCTAGCAAGTGTTATACCCTCACGATTATTTGCAATTTAATCGAGCAAGTTTTGTCTATAGATTTAACTGAGATTGTAAACCTTCCTAGGATAATAATAATAATAATCGTTCATCGATATAACACATCTATCTATAAACCTACAACATGTAGTTTGTTGTTGTCGCAAAGCAAAGAGAAACACGATTTAAAGTTTCAAACGATAGGTGACAAACTTATCCTTTATAATTAAAAAAGAAATATTGTTATAATACTTTCGCAAAAATTATTGTTAAAATTTTGTTCAAGATTTTACTAACAACGATAAGAATAGATAACAAACAAAAATATCGAATAAAACAAGGAAATAATATAATAATAAAAAATATAAATAAATATTATATTTAATTATATTATATTATAATATATAATATAATAATTTAATAATAAAAAAAAATAAAAATTAGTAAAAAAAAAAGTAAGAATAAACGAACGTATCGATAGGATAAGATTAAAATAAATTCTACTTAGTATATTTACATATACAAAATACTATTGCTTGTAGAAACATTTAGCGAGAGAAAAAAAAAGGGATTTAAAAAGAGAAGAAAAGAGAAATGGAAAAGAGAGGAGAGGAGAGGAGAAGATAGAATAGGAAGTAAAAGTTTAAAGAAGGGGGTGGTAAAAGGGTGGCGAAAGAGTGACGCACGTGCAACTTGTGACAACGCATTAGCTCTGGCAGACAGGCGTGTCAGTCTTCTTCTTCTTCTTCTTCTTCTTCTTCTTCTTCTTCTTCTTCTTCTTCTTCATCATTTTCGTTTATCTCCCCTTCAGTTATTTCACTCTTTCTTAAACGTTTACAACGCGCATCCTCTGTCCTGATGCTCTGAGTCCCATGGCTTTTCGACCTCGTGCCATTTCCCGTGTCACTGTCTTGTCAGTAGTGGCGGACTTTATAACGACATTATATTTAGAAATACTGACAGTAAAAAAAAAATACTTAGTATCGGGATGTTGTCGATCTAAACTGAATATCGCGAAAACGTCTGCCCGATTTCTATTATTTTTCTTTGTCTATTTCTTTTTTCTGTTTATTTTTCTTATATATTTTTTGAATGTTTTATTTTTTTCTATTTTATTTTATTCACACACTTCAGATTTCTATTCTTTTTCTTTTTATTTTTCTATTTCTTTATCTGTTTATTTTTTCTATTTAATAAATAAGTATCGTAGGTAATTAGAACATTAAAAATAACTAGAACTTAGTGTTTTGATTAATTGAACGTTTCGTCCCTTCTTCAGCAACTTAATCTCTAAAGTTCAGCATCTTTTTTTTTCTATTTTTCTAAAGATTAAGTTGCTGAAGAAATCACGTCCAATTAATGAAAACTAAGTTCTAATTCTTTTTAATGTCCAAATTCCCTACGATACTTATTTATTAATAATTTTAATTTCGGACGAGAGAAATAAGTAATTAAATTTTCTGTTTATTTTTCTTATATATAATATTTTTTGAATGTTTTTTCTTTCTATTTTATTTTATTCACTTCAAATTTCTATTCTTTTTCAGTTTCTTTTTCTGTTTATTTTTCTTATATATTTTTTTGAATGTTTATTCTTTTTTTTTTTTACTATTTTATTTTATTCACTTCATCGTAAAACCATTTCCTACGAGGCAACATCGTGAATAAGTCGTTGAACGAAACGACTAGGTGGAATGGATGAGCTTGTTGACGATTTTTCCTCGAAAACGGTAACTGGTTGCTCTCGATCGTTCAGCTTTAGATTAACTCGACCATCTTCTCTTCGTATTTGAAGTTCACGGAGTTAAGGAGAAACGACGAGAGAAATTCTTTGACAGAACGAAATGGAACAGCTTTAACGTTGAAAATATATTTCTTACAACCGGGTATATATATATATATATACTTATTCCCCGGGGTGTATCCGGATGACTGATTTTTATATGTAAAAAATAAGTCGACGTTTCTTTTCTTTTCTTTTTTCTTTTTTTTTCACCCTTTCAGAATTCGTTTTTTCGATATAAAAAAAAACTAGATAAAATTTTTATATATTAATTTATTATATCTATATCTTTGCTTATATTTTTCTTTTTATTTTATAGTAATACTTAAATTAAAAATTGTTTTTTAATTGAAATCAATTCAAACACAGAAAATAAAAAATAAAAAATAAAAAGAAAACTAGAGTAACGCATCTTGGGATCGTAAAAACAGGTACTACGAGATCATCTCTGCGGAAGTAAAAGTGTTTTAAACGGTTGTACACTCTTGCGTTGCTTCCTGTACCGTAGAATCTTTAAATTTACGAGCAGTAATGCGAAATATATATATATAGGGGGGATGTATGGTACCGGAACGAACTACGTCAGCGAATAATCTGGTATACGACGGAAGTAGGGCATAAAATTTCGATTCGGCATAAAGTGTCATAAAATAGCCGAGGGTCAAGGAATTCCATTTCGTAAGATTCTTACGAGTCGATGTTTCCATCCTTCTTTTTTTCCCAAACCTTATCTTTTCATCCTGAACCACCACCTTCACCATCACCACCACCTTCACCTTTACCATCACCCAACCACCCCACTATCGTTTCCTATGATTTCCGCTCTTAGAAGCAATAAGTAAGGTGTGGGTTACGTTTTGGCATCGAATCTATAAATTTTGATACTTATTTACAGCCTGTACGTTTCGTATACGTTTTTACGGTACGATACTATACTTTTTTTACTCTTCGTGCAAGAAGAAAACTGAAGAAAAATTCTAGAAACTCTGGTAATAAGTTACAACTCGCGATTTAAGAACTATGATTATATATATATATATTCTGGATGGATGTTAGAAAAATTTTAAAGGTATAAACCTTTGAGTCATTTAAAATTCCGAATATCGATCGTTAATCCAAAATCGAAATTATATAATATCGTTGAGTGATTGAAATTTTTCCATC
>NW_014569837.1:102421-103733 GCF_001313835.1 Polistes canadensis
GTATAAACCTTTGAGTCATTTAAAATTCCGAATATCGATCGTTAATCCAAAATCGAAATTATATAATATCGTTGAGTGATTGAAATTTTTCCATCCTTTTTCTGTTCATATACTAAAAATGTTTTTACGGTGCGATACTGAACTTTTTTTTCTTCGTGCAAGAAGAAAACTGAAGAAAAATTTTAGAAACTCTGGTAATAAGTTACAACTCGCGATTTAAGAACTATAATTATATATATATATATAAATTTTCGAATACATTGGATGGATGTTTGAAAAATATTAATACAAACAAAATTTCATTCAAAAAATAAAAAAATTTCATTTGAAATTCCAAGTATCGATCGTTAATCAAAAATCGAAATGATATAACATGGATGTTTGAAATTTTCATCCTTTTTTCATATGTTAAAAATGATACATAATGTGTTATTCTCGGTATCGATGCTATTACATTATATCTCGACAATAATAATAATAATAATTATTATTATTATTAGTAATAAATCGATGAAATATTTGAACGAATAATTATCGAAATTGTGTTGGTTTTAAATTAACAGATGGAACATTATTCGCGCGTTATTCTCTATGATTATTATAATATACGTTATAAAGGATACGAGAATCTACATCAATCGGGTGAACATTCTGCATTTATTATTATGCGAATCGTCTATTCAAATTTATATATTCTGTTATGTATAAAATTTGAGGAAAATTCTTTCGCCCCATTCACGATGAATGCCATTAGCAATGTTTAATTACATTGAATAATTCAACGAGTTAGATCGTTGATTGCAATTAAACGACTCTATAAACGTATTTTATCGTTTTCTCGTGCAAACGATCGAATGAGCTTTTAACGTTATTTGTACACGCAAAAAGAAAGAGAAAGAGAAAGAGAAAGAGAAAGAGAGAGGAGAGGAGAGGGGGAGAGTGGGGGAGGGTTTGATGAACGAAAAGACAGAAAAAAGGACAAGAAAGGGATGTTTCTTCATTACGTTTCATTTCTCAGTTATGGTCACGAGAACGTCATTAGTTTCTTTAAGTTGGCAAAAGGCGCCAGATTTCGACGAGTTTCTTCTTCGTAATATCACGTTGTTCCTGCCAAAAGTTTCGTACGATGGTGTTGACTGACGAACACGACGATTAGGCTACTTCGTGTAAATAAGGAAACGAAAACGAAAACGAAAACGAAAACGAAAACGAAAACGAATTGTGTTAAAGAAAACACGAAATTAAGTTACAGAATAAAAAGGAATCATATGAATTCATGGTTAACGTAAAAATATAAAAGATCTTACTTTTT
>NW_014569837.1:107600-134317 GCF_001313835.1 Polistes canadensis
TTTAAAATAGAATCTTTGTCAACTATGTAATAATATATTAGAAATGCAATGGAATAATGATTTCGATTCTGAGTTATGTGAGTTTCATTTCGAAATAATGATTATACGAGTTTAATTTGAAACTACGATTATTATTACAAGTATAATGTGTAAATTTGGAAACCGAAATTAGATTCATTCCTAAACTCGTAATCATCGATCTTTCCAATTCGATAATTATGCTAATTTCATTAAATATTATTAAAGTTTATCGATAGTAGAACATTGCAAGTATAGAAATCAAAATTTCGTGAGGAATATAATTTTATCGTTACGATAAACAGAAATTTTTCTTTTCTCGCAAATATTCGGTAAATAGGGGGGAGGGGGTGGAAGTCTACGAAGGATATTAAAGGTTTTTTTTTTTTACGACATAGCGTTGAAACTCGTGGCAAGTTTAACGCTTAACCTCGTGCCTTTTATGAGGTTCCTTGTCTTTATCGTAAATCCTTCGATCCTATAGGACTCGATTGACTTTTTCTCAGCGATTTACGAACCAACAAGATTTACGTGTATCAACCTTTTTTTATACGTATCAAACAAATATTTAACAATTTTCGTCAGTCATTTTCCATTTATCTTTTTCTCTCTCCTTTTTTATTTTTTTATATTTTCGTACCCTTTTTCCATTATTATATTTCGTTCTTCTTTACCCTTATTTTTCGTCTATATTATTATTTTATTTATTTATTTATTTATACTACGTCCCTTTTGGGTTTGACAGGGTTCTGATAGAATTTTCCTTTTTACAAAAATTCAACAAACAATTATTATATATTTTATTTCAACACATTTAAACATTAAAAACAAAACTGAAACTAAAACTAATTATTACTTTTCTTTTTTGTGAACTAACAACATAACAATTAAATTTTCGTCTATATATTTACTCAAACCTTTTCTAAATGAATTTGTTCTTCTTATTTGTGTTTGATTATCGAACAACTCGAATGATTTGTCAACCCTTTCTCTCGAACCCTTTTACTTTCGATTATTTTCTCTTAGTTCTTCGATGTACAAATTCGAGTTTAGTAATTTCATTCATGGTGCTTCTTCGAAAAGCTTTTCCTTTCCCCTTTACCCCATTCTTCTTATACTACTACTCCCTTTTATTACTCGAAAACGTGTGTCTTAGGAATTTAAATGTTCGTTCAACTATCAACGAGGTAAAACGTTAGCCGAAGTGTAAAGTAATTTGTTTGGAACTCGCGTTTGACGACGTTTAAGTTAATTAAATCTTTGCAAATATATAACTTGTTTGTTTATTTATGGAATATTAAGCTTAACGATTGACACATTGAGCATTAAATAAAATGAGAAAGAAAATTAGGTCACTACGTGACTCGATGTTACACGAATTTCTTGTTAATTATTTTATAAAATGTATCCTGCAAACAAAAGAAAAAAAAAAAGAGAAAAAGAAAGAGGGAAAGAGAGAGAGAAAATGCAATTGTATTGTTCGATGGCATTATGAGTGTTACGTTTATTAAATCAGCTTTTATTAAATGTTATGCATTTTAATAGGATCTACCGGGTCGTTTGCGTTTATGGTACAAAATACAATATTCGGTATCGTTAAAATGTCGATACACGTGACAATTCAGATTATTCGATTAAACGTACCCTATGTTATTCGACAAATAAAATATATGTTCTGTTTTGCTTTTATTCTATCATCGATGTACGTCTCACCTAATCATAATTGTTAGGAATATTAAATATAATATAATATAATATGTGGACTCGATTTTTGGCACGAGTTACGTTCCTATCGAAAATGCACATCAATATGTATATATATTTTTAATAATAATAATATTTTAATATAAATTAGATTTTAATATAAATTATATTATATTATAATATAATATAATTAATATATTATAAATATTTTTTTAAAGCTGATTTAACTAAATTTCTTACACCAGCAGTAATATTTAATTATTTAAAAGCTGCATACACGTTGCCGTTATTTTTCATCTGCATGTATTTTCAACTAGCATAAATGCAATGAATAATTTGAATAATTATATGTCAATATAAGAACGTTCATAATTATTGTTAATACAAACAAAATCGACTGTAATAATCCTTGATGCAATATTAAAATGTATTAAATTAATGAACAATTTTATTTCGCAACGTTAACATAAACAAATCAATATTATAAGAAGTTTTTCATTACTCGGTACGTGATAAAAATTGGTTTACTTTTCAAATCACTCTACATTGAGTTTATTGTAACATTTATTATCATATTTAAACAATTTTAAAGATTTTTATTAACATTACATACTTAAAGTGTAGTACACTTTGTATTTTGTATTAATGTATTTGATTTTCTTATTTTATTATATTGTACCAATGTAATATTTTATTTTACTTTTTTTTAAGTTTCTAAACATTAACAAAGTCCAACAGGAATACATATACTCAGTCAAAAAATTATGTTAACTCTTTTTTATCTTCATATTCATCAAAGTAAGCATTAAAGTTTTTTTAACCTATATAGAAAGAGTAAGAACGAGAATGAGAGAAAGAGAGAGAATAAAAAACAAAACATTCACCTACAGGCTATTATGAATGTGTATGTATATATTAGAAATATTCTCGAGAAGAGAAGAAGCCGAAAGCTGCCGAAAACAAAACGTAAACAACCGAACATTAGGTGAAGGATAAGCAGTAACATATCTCAGTCCCCTCCCGTCCTTCGGGGAGTTATGAACTAACGTGAACGTGTAGCGTATTAAATTATTGATTAATCTTATTTCTAACGTGTTATCTAATTAAAACATTCGACAATTTTTTATTAGACAATTTTTTTATATCTAACATCGAATCATTGTGATAGAATATTTTTGAAAGTGTGTGAAATGCCTTCAGAAGTGATTAAAAGGGAATATTTTGTATTATAATATAATTTTTAATATGTTTCAGCTTTTTTACAGATTTTTTTATTATATTTTATTTTATTCATCGTCATCCTAAGGGTAGGAAACCCATCCTGCAGTCATCAATGAAGCTTAAAAGTAAGTATATTTTTTTATTAAACATTTTTATGATAACTTTAATGGTTTTTTATCGTAACGATGATATTAATTGTTCATTTTTCTTTTTTTATTTCAGAACATCATTGCAATCGAGCGTGTAAGCAATGAAGTACTCGTATGTTGCATCGATAAAAATAAAATATAAAAAGATCGGAAAGTAGAATCAGTGTTGTTCGCCGTATATAAAAGTTTCGTTTTTTTCGGGTAAAGAAACTCCGTAAGTTTCTTTTATTTCGGTTTTAAATTTGTGCTCATCGTCATCTTAAGAGTAGGATACTCATCGTGCATTCATCACTGAAGAAAAAACGTAAGTCAATTTTTATTTTAAACACTTTCTCAATAATTATAAAAATGTTTTTATGAAACAATGGTGTATATAATCTTGTTTTTATTTCTATTTTAGATCATCGTTGGAGTAGTGTTACATTTGATTAATTAAATTCATTTGGAGATTCGATTAACACTAGATTTAATCATTATTGTTTTGTTAATTATTTTTTAAAAAATTACAAACATTGTTTGAATGAACAAGTGGGTAGAGGGGAGGAATTAATATATACATATATTTTATTATGACATTAAAAATCAATATATATTTAAAAAGAATAATATTTAAATTTTATATATATGTAGCATATGTAGTAAAAAAATTTGAAATGAATCAAATTGACTTAATTCATAAATCTAGTGTTAATTGAATTAACTGCATGTATAATGCAGTTGTAGAGTCAGTGTTGGTGCATTGTCATCGTCATCCTAAGGGTAGGAGACCCATCGTGCATTCATCGATGAAKATTCGAAGTGAGTATATTTTTGTATTCCATAATTCCACAAACATTTTAATAGTTTTTTTAGTAATAGTAATAATATTAATAGTATTGTTTTTTATTTCTGTTTCAGATTGCAATCGTGCGCGAAACAATATACGGGAGTGTTTGATCGTTTAAATAAAATCAAAATCACGGATTAGAAGCACGTACGTTCGTTAATTTAAATTCGGTCGCGCGTTCGCGAACTATTTTTTAAATTTATAGATTAAATTAACTGCGACCAATGCAATTTAATTGCATTAGAGTTACTGTTCCGAGTAAAGTTATATTTTTATCTTTAAAACAGTCGTACAGACTGTTCGCGTATTAGAGTCAGTGCATCAATGAAGATTTTAAATTTAACGTGTTTCGGGATTAAAATAAAGTGTGAAATTTGTTTGTTTCAATAGACTGTGTGCAAAGCAGTCTTTAAATTAGTTGTAGAATCAGTGAACGGGCGTAAAACAAATTAAAATCAAACGCGAATTAGATTCAGTGTTGTTCGTCGTATAATTTAATTTCGGTTTCGCGATAAGAAACTCATCTATAGTTTCTTATTTTCGTTTATATCGCGTCATTAGATTCRCGCGWGGTGCATYRYCATGRTGCAATYGAGTTTCATCCCATTGGAATGCATTGTAAGTATTCATTTTTATTAACATTTTATTCGTTTTTGTTTGATATGATTTCGTATCATATTGCAGATAACTTATCGTTTCGTTTTATTTCATTTTACAGATATGAACGACGGATTTTCATTATTTTCAAAGATGTGGAATGAATTCTTCGATGGATCTTCAATAGTAAATCATCAGACTGCAATACTTGATGCAAAGTAACGATTAGTAACGAGTGAGTACAGAAATTTAAGGTTTCTTTAGTATTGAATAATACCGAAGATGAAAAATATTCATTGACACGAGCTATTGTTTTAAATTATTATCAAAAATAATTGTGACAAGCATATGAGTAATTCCTTTTTTTTCGGAAGAACTCATCAAAAAACTGTATATTTTATCGTATATTTTATTAATTCCGGATATGTCTTCTTATCTTATCGATTTTATTTAAACGACAATAAAAAAAAAAAGAAAGAAAAGTATCGACAAAGTATAAATAATATTAAAAATGAATGTTAAATCGAGTAATATTGAATTATAATAGAAATAATATCGACGTGACGTGTATCATATATGATTTTTAATTTTCGGCTTATTCTTTTTCTCTTTTTTTTTTTACATTATATAGACTTTAAAAATAAGCCATTAGTAAGGTTTTTAAGAGTCGTTTCAGTTTTTTTTTCTCGTTATTCGTATTTTCAAGACTTCGTTGAAAAGGAAAGTAAAGAAAGAAGGGAACTCGTAGATAGGGTGGTAAAGGGGGTTGGGAGGGTGGATTAGGGGAAGAAGAAAACGCTACGTACGAAGAGGTTGGATAGAAACGTATTTTCTGCGTTATAGTGGCTGTAAATTTCATATGTGAATTCCATCTTGGTCCATGGTTCGCGTCACAACTCACATATGGTGCAATTCGTCGTGTCGTTGACTTTTAAAGTTAAAACATCAACTCGTAAATGAATAAGAGGCTTTAAACGTTGATAGTTTTAGTACTTAAGAAAAATCAACTATGGTTTAATCAATATTTTTGTCTAATATTATCAAATATTAAATCAAAATGTTATATCAATTATTTATTAATATATATTTATAATAAAAATAAATATAATAAATATAATAAAAATATTATTTATTATTCATTTTATTTTTGGACAAGAGAAACAACTGATTTAAGTATAAATAATATTCAAAAATGAATTAGTTAAATCGAGTAATATTGAATTATAATAGAAATAATATCGAACCCCGTGTGACGTGTATCGTGTGCTCGGAATTAATTTTTAATTTTCGACATTTTCTTTTTCTTTTTTTTTGTTGTTGTGTGTTTGTTTGTCTTCCACCCTCTTCCATACTATAGCATAAAACTATGTACAGCAGGAGCCAGATTCGGCACGCACGAACGTTCGTTCTAATCCCTTGGGTAACGAATTATCCTTGAAAAAGAAAGAGAGAGAGAGAGAGAGAGAAACTTGGTATAGTTGTGAAGGAAAGAATAGAGAAGAGAAAACGGTAACAATAGAAGCTCGGGTTAGTTCCATAAATTAGGGTCTCCCGCGAAAATTTTTCGGTATGGGGTTTTGCGCCACGTGGGGTGTTACCATCGAACGGAGTTTTCATTTCCTCGGTAGGCCACCATTCACCACCAATACTAACAGAAACACTAACACCAATATTACTACTGGTTGGTAAGCTGACTTACCATTGGTGTGGATAACGAACAATTTCCCCCTCCCGCCCCCCACCCCCCCTTAGTCCGGCTTTTTATTCCCCCAGAATTTCACCCTCTGCTGCTTGCGATAGTTTATACGTTAGAGAGAGAGAGAGAGAGAGAGAGAGAGAGAATAACCTTTGGAAAAAGTTCCCTCATTCAACTTTTCGCAGGCAAACGTAACGAATTTCGTTATTATTCGTTCAGCCGTTGCTCTTTCGTAATGTTAGAAAAGCATTGGGTACTTGGTTCTACTTCAAATAAATTGCATAAATTCAAATTTGGATAATAACAGATATAACGGAAGTGGTAAAATAAAAAGAAAGCAAGCAAGCAAGACGGAAAAGAGAGAGCTTTTGTTATTAGTTGAAATTATTTATTATAAGGAAACCTTATTGATGTGTTCTTACAGATTTTTATAAGTTTCGGTGTATTAATAGTATACATTTTAGGTATTGTCAAGTATTTCAACAAAATGTTTCAGCTAATTTCCAGAAAAAAGCTTTTACAGTTTTGTTTTTTCTTATATCTGTGTTATATACTTTTTAATCTAACTAGGAGACTTTACTGATATATCAAAGCTCGTCAAAATCTGTGAGGGCAGATTCGTAAGGTATGCGTTTACGTGAAAAGGGAGTATTCATACCTGTTTCTATTGTAAATTTAAAATAATTGATATTTGTTTGTGTAATGAAAAGATTTAAAAAAAAAATATTCTTATTTAAGAGAAATTATTCAGTTTTTTCTAACTGATATACATTTTGTTACGTAAGAACGTTTTATTTTTAGAGAAATATATTTTTATTTAGATTATCCAAAATTATTTTTCCAAGAAATATATTCGTATATAATTGTATTATATATTTGATATAATAATTTATTTATTTATATATATTGTTTAATATTTTATTATATATTTTATGTTTTAAATTAATAGCAGGGATACTAATACTCCTATGATTCACTGTATGTATTATATATTATATACGTTAGTATATTTGCATACATACATATACATATATTTCTTCATTTACACCTGCGTGCACCGGAAAGAAATGACAAAATCGTATCGCGTCTAAAACACCATAACACTAAGAAAAAAAACTCGTTGGGGAAAATGCAATAGGAAAGGAATTAAAAGGAAAAAATATTGAAATGCGAAAACCGAGTCACAAAATTTTCAAAGACTTTTACTTTTTCAACCAATACGATTATCGATTTTGTTTTTTTCTTTATTATTTTTTTATATTATACAGATATAATCGATCGTCAATTTATAATAGGAAAAAATATAGATGGAATACAGTTTGAAATATTTGAATCCTTTCAAAATTATTGTTCTCTTTCATGTTCACATTAATTAAAATTTTCTTTTTGATATAACAACTTTCTCAGTATCAGAAAATCGTAATATAGGGTGTATTTTAAGTTCGAGAAAAGTCATTCGTTTCTTCTACTCCTCCTTCTCCTCCTCTTTTAACTTCTTCTTCTTCTTCTTCTTTTCTCTTTTGCACTAAAAGGAAAGCACTCGCGCGGGAATTCGGCAAGAGTAACTTCGTGACACGCGCGATACGAAGAATCTTTTCTATTTTCGCATAGACTTCGTCGTCTTCTTACGATTTTCTTATCGTCTACGGTAAAACGAGTCGGATAAAGATAGTAGAGAATAAAGACAGAAAAAGAAAGAAAGAGAAAGAATGAGAAAGAAAGAAAGAAAGTGGGGCTGATGTTTTCACTTTTATTGCACTATCTTATTCCTTTCGTGTTAGAGCTTTTATCGTTCCTCCTTTCGGAGTTTACAACGGGTTTTGCTATTGCCAAGAGGTATTACAGAAAGAGAGTATTACAGTGTATACAGTAAGTCAGTATCGTTAGTAAAAGCTATTATATTACATACAGCATCTTGCCTTCAATCCTATCAGTCCATGATCGTAAATGTAGACTTTTAAACAAAAAAAATGAACAAACAAAAAAAAGAATAAATAAAACAAGATGGAAGAAGAAGTCTTTCGTTTTATAGTTTTTATTATATCCAGGCCAAAGTATCACGCTCGTATAACCATTACTATAACGCACATCCCTTTTTTTTCTTCTTCTTTTTTTAGTGGTTTCTCCCTATCTGACCGTGTCGTTTCGTTTAAGCAAATTTCGTTGCTAAAAATTGCACCCCTTTCTGTTTTATTTTTTTTTGTCGCGATAAAAGTAAAGAAAATAGGGTATAGTTATAATTAGATAAATGTAATACGAATAAATTTGTTTAATCGTTTAGTATTATTATCCCTTTATAGTGTGTATTATCTCGTTTAAAAAATATATTCTCAAGTATACTTTTCATATCAAATACATACTACAAGTTATATTTTAAGAATGCAAGTAACGATATTTTTTTTTAATTTATCTTATCGTTTATTTCATTATTATCATTAATCTACAATCAATAGAATCTTTTCGCGAAAAAAATATAAAACGAAAAAACGTGAAAAGAATCATATTGCATTTTTCGAGAACAGTAGATATAAGTATTGGAAATTCGTCTATTAAAAAAAAAATTGTATTAAACAAAAATTGTATCTTTCTTTTTCTTAAGAGTATATCATTCCATATTTGTTTCTTTTTCTTTTTATTTAACAATCTGGAATCAGTTTGTCGTCTCGTATATAATTCTCACGTAGAACACGAACATGCAACGGAACAGAGAAGAGTCATGGAACCATCATCATTATTTCGCGTAACAGAAATAGCAGCAGTAGGAATAGTAGAAATAGTAGCAATAGTAACGGTAATAGTGATCGCGTATAACTAGCCCGTAGGAATTATGCACGACGACGCGATCACGCCAAGACGATAATTTCTACCGTCTGAGAAGTTTAATCGAAACGTAGGTACCGTCTCTTACTTTCTCACTTTCTCTCTCTCTCTCTCTCTCTCTCTCTCTCTCTCTTACTCTTTCTCTTTCTCTCTTACTTGCATACGCAACCTTACACTTCCTCTTCTCGATCTTCTCTTATGCACGTGCTGCTTTAACTACCCTCTCGTCTTTCTCTTCAACTCACCTCTCTCATACAACCTTCGAATTTCCTTCCCTATTTCCAACAATCTTTACGTTAAGACATATTGTCTACCTTTCTTATTACCCATTCAACCCACCCACCCACAACCTTTTCTCTCCTTCTTTCTTACTTACTTTCCCTAGTTAACCCCTTGGCCTATAACCACGAGTCTGACTCGTGGTAAAGAATTTGTACCATAAGCGAAAACCACGAGTCCGACTCGTGGTGAGTAATTTATGCATAAGACGCCGCGTATTTTTATAACGCGTTATTAAAACAAACGATTGGAGTTATTCCACATCGAATATTTTTCCTTTGTATTCAGTAACATCAGTAATTTTGGTTTTTACATTCGTTTTTAACGAAATTGCATGATTTTTTACTTTAGTTGCTCGTAAAGCTTCGTTACTTTCACACCTTTCAAATTGTTATTGATTCATTGTCTATCTCTTTGAAATAATAAATGATTATTTTTCAACTGATCAATTGATTATGATTCAATCCCAGACGTCTTAACCAGTTAACTGTGTCGATCATTTTGCAAAGTGGCACTGTTGAAATATTCGGTCAAAAAGACGACTTTATTTTCGAAAATGAATGAATTTATAAGTAATATTTAAACAATGGATCAACGTAAAGCTATATTTACACATAATTAACGAGAAACTTAAAAATAATCAAATATTTAACAAATAAACAAACCAAAATTATTTTTTTTTTTCCTTGGTTAGACATTGCGGACATCATCGCAGATGGAGAATCTAATACACTTTGTTTTTTTGGTTATGACACGTCAAGATTAAAATCGGGATAATCAAAGATCTAGTGTCCAACTCAAATTATCTATAATTTTCATTTGTTTATTTTATTTCGTCCTGACCCATAAACATTCTAAACATATTAATATTTACGAATATAATTTAATTTTCGCCAGAATTACAATTTAAATATCAAATTGTATGAAAATTTTACGCATGACGGATATAGCCGTAAAAACACAAAATTCTGCCATTCTTCCATGACGGATGTAGTCGTCAAACACACTTAACTGCTTAAAATTATTATTTGTACCTAAAAATTGTTTATTTTTTTTTCACAATTTCTTTCGTTTCATTGAAATATATAATATATGTCATGAAAAGTATATATTTTGCATCAGTTCGGGTATAGGGCTGAACAGTTGAAAAATGGCATGGCGYGCGACGACTCTCTTGTTTATTATGGCTCGCACAATTGGCAGGGGCCAATCGTGTAGGCCAAGGGGTTAAACGAATTAAAGAATACTCTCCTTTTCTGAATACTATGGGGGTTGGGGATACTTAACTATTTCCTACTTTTCTGTCGAAATTTCATTCCTTTTTCTCTTTCTTTCTTTATCTCTCTCTCTTCTAATTTCTTTTCTTTTTCTTCTTTAGTTAATTTGTTTGTTTGTTTGTTTCTTACATTCACGTTTAACATCCTGGTCGACTAATTATACCAAACGCGTAAACTTTATCCTTGTTATTCGGTCGTGCGTATTAAACAACGATCCCAGATACTTTTCGTTTGAAATGAAAGAAATTAGGATGAGGGTAAGAAAGGGGTAAGAAGAATGAAAAGGACTTTTCTTCGTGTAATCGGTGAGATAAAATTCTAGGGAGAGTTCACTTTTCTTTGTTTCTCTCCTCTGGAGAATCGAAATGGGGTATTTGTTTGTTTTTTTCGTTTCTTGTTTTTTTTTATTCAGGAAATTGCTTACTTTAAATGAAATAGCCCATGCAAAGTTTCTATATACCTACGTGAAAGTGTATGTTTATACATAAATGTGTGTGTGTATGTGTATATAAATGTTTCTTATGAATTTTTAATAAAATACATAACGTTGCATACTACGGTTAATTTGTTTGCCCTTGTTTTTCTCTCTTATTCTCTTAGAAAATGTAACAAACTCCTAGCGAATAATTAATCGACAAATTAAATGCACTTTGAGATGTTCGTTGGAACACGTTAGTTTGTGAAATTCTGTAAGAAAAGTAAAAGTAGAGAATTCTATTCGCGTTACGATCAAACTAGGTTGCGAAGAAGTTCGTAAGGCAAAGTGCATATAATTTAAGGTTTATTGCGGTCGAGCATCAATCTATTTTCGAAGTACGAAGATAGGAGTATAGTTTATAAATGAGTAAGAGTAAAATTCTACTAAATATATATACCTGTAAATTTATTTCATACAAAATTTGTTTTCAAATGATCTTCAACATCAAAAATATATTTCTTTTAAAATCAATATTAAAATATGTGTGTTTTGAAATATATCATTTTTAATATAATTAAAAACAAAGAAAATATTTAAGTAGTCTCTTTTAACTTGAATACTATATACACTAATTACATTTACCTGGTATTAACGTATAGTCATAATTATTTACACATCAGTTTTTTCCATATGCAAAATATGTTCATACGTACGTACGTACGTAAGTAAATAAGTAAGTGTAATGGAGAAAAAAGGAAATGTTATATTCGAATAAATAAAACCGTGGAATTTTACGAACTGATTACTATATAACTTCAAAGAACGAGCCAGGTTAATTATTTTTTTTTTGCATTACCCAGCACACATGTATATGCATGCGCGCGTTGGATATATAAATTTAAAAAAGACTGTCGGGGTGCTTCTGACAGACATAGGTGAATTTACGGAAAAGCGTAGGTACATATATACATATACATATATATATATATATATATGTATTCTGCTATTTCGTTTAATTCTTTTTTCTTTCTCTATTGCCACTTCTTCCTAGTTTCTTTTTACTTCCTAGTAATGCATTTTCAGATACACATGTAAATGAGATAGAATACTTTGCAGGCATTCGTTGAAACATTACCGTTTCTTTCTCTCTCTCTCTCTCTCTCTTTCTCTATTTCTTTTTCTCACTAATTGTTATTGGGTTGGCAACTAAGTGAGTATGGTTACTTTAATAAAAACCTACAAGTCCCCATGGGACCTATCTTTCTCTCTCTTTCTTTTTATTTATCTGTCTATATATATCTTTATCTTTTTGTATAAATAAGTACTTACATAAATATATTTATGAAGAAGAAGAAATTATTCGAAAATAAATTTAAGATTTATAATTTTTATAATTTTATATATATATATAAGAGGAAATTATATTAAAATAAATTAAAAATGTGTGACAATTTTTTTTCAATTAATTCAAGTAGAAAAATAGAAAACAGGGTAGAGGGAAAACCCAACGAATTAAAACAAAGGGTAGAAAACAATAAATAGAGAAGGAATGGGGAAAGGGGTTGAGAAACAACGTAGACGTAGAACAATTTCGAATGAGATAGACGAGAAACAATGAAAGACAAGAGTGAGATAGACAATAAAGGGAAAGGAACAAATAATTTTAGCAGTAATGTTCTCTTTTTGTATTAAAAAAAAGAGTAAGAAACTTATCCGTAGGGTTAATCAAAAATCTAATTTTATTAAATGAAACGTTAATAATAAAATCCTCTTTTTATAGAATATACGAAAGAGTTTCTATCAATTAGTATAAACTTTCAAATTAATTAATCTAAGAAATATATATAATGAAATTTAATTTATTCCCAATTAAAATATGACCGTGTTTTGTGATTTATTAAAGAAAAAACTAATCTCTTTTTGTATTGAGGAAAAGAGTAAAAAAAATCTAATCTTATTAAATGAAACATTAATAATGTATGAAATCCTCTATTATAGAATATACGAAAAAGTTTCTATCAATTAGTATAAACTTTCAAATTAATTAATATAAGAAATATAATGAAAGTTAATTAATCCCCAATTAAAATGGCCGTGTTTTGATTTATTAAAGAAAAAACTAATCATTCAAAAGATTATTCATATGAGTGTTTTATTTAGACTCACCCTGTATATAAACCTCTATCTATCTATCTATCTATATATATATATGCTTGTCTATGAAGTATATATGATACTAGAGAGTGGATGGAGGATGAATTTTCGCGTGTACATCAGTCGAGTGCTCATTCTTGTAGTTCTCTCTTCCGTGTTCTCGCGTGTGTGCCATGTTACAACGAGACGACGATCCTTCTACTCATTTTCTACATTTTACTCTTCCTATTTCTCCTCGTAACCAGTTGGCAGGACTACGACAAGTGGAAAAGAGGTAAACCGACTTGGTTGGAAGGGCTAAGAGCATCCAGAATGAACGGACACGCATTTCAGAATCTCCAACTTGTTTCTGTCTCTTTTTCTATTTCTTTCCTTCTTTATTTCTTTCTTTCTTTTTTTCATTCTTTTACCTTTTCTTCTCTCCTTCTTTCTCTCTTTTCAGTTCTATCCCTTGCCAGTCGACCTGACCCTTTTCACGATGAAAATCGTCCGTCCGACGATTTGTAACTTCTACCGACGTCTGCCCTTTTCCCTTTTCATTTTTTTTTTTCGTTCTTTTTTACTCCCTATGCAACCTATTGCATGCCCTTTTGTATCGTTTTACCATCGCGACCTATAAGTGTTTCACTACTACAGTCTAACTATCTAATCGTTTTATTCCTATTCCTACGTATTTTTATTTTTCTTGTTCGAAAATAATTGTTTTAAATAATTACGTATAATTTTTCGTTACGCGATTCAATTTCATCGTTACGAATTAAATTAAGAAATGATTTAAGTAGGATATCTGTGTGTGTAAATATAATTAATTTGTTCGCGATTCGTTTATATTTGTTTCAAATGTTTTTTAAGTTTTTCATCTAGAATTTTTAACACCAATTCAACTATTAAATTGTTTAATTTGTCTTCTTTTTTCTCTTTCTATTTCCCTCTCTTATTTTCGTTTAATTGCTTAGACAATCGTTTATTCGATTTTTCTTTTTGATATTATAAAATCAGCAGAAATGTATTGCAGTTAATTGAGGTCAATCAAATCTTGTCATTTCTAATTAGGATAGGAAATTTCTTAAACAAATTAAATGTATATATATATAAGAAATATTCGAGAATATTTTTTTCTTATTAATTAATTTATAAACAATATTACTATACTAACGACATTAATATACACAAATTAAAAAGACGTATAAATAATTGATACAACGAAATAAAAGATGATATTATTAAAATTATTTTTAACAAAATATATATTATGTGTTTGTGAAAAAATACTTGTACATTTTCTAGAGCTTATTATTTCCTCTTCTTATTAATTAATTTATAAACAAAATATTATTATATTAACGATATTAATATACACAAATTAAAGACGTATAAATAATTGATACAATGAAATAAAAGATGATATTATTAAAATTATTTTTAACAAAATATATATTATGTGTTTGTGAAAAAATACTTATACCTATAATAAAAAATTTGCGAATTTAAGATTATTAGCTTACAATTTTTTTTGTTTATTAATTAATTTATAAACCATATTACTATACTAATATACACAAATTAAAGACGTATAAATAATTGATACAATGAAATAAAAGATGATATTATTAAAATCATTATTAACAAAATATATATGTGTTTGTGAAAAAATACGTATACGTATAATAAAATATTTGCGAATTTAACATTATTGGCTCACAATTCGAAGTGGAATATTTCGACATTTGCCGCATTGCGCCATTCATAAATTACGGGCATCGTGACTGTCTTTCGTATCTTGATAGAATGGCACTAGGAGAAACAATAACGAGAGTGAGAGAGAGAGAGAGAGAGAGAGAGGTTGAAAGCTAGAACGTTTTCTCTGGCTCTCGTTCGGCTTGTCTAACGAAAATGTGATTTTGATAACGAAGTATACTCGTGCGCGCTAATGAAAAGTAGGTCATCGTGAAGATTCTTTTGTACTTTGTGTCATCGTGTCTCTAGGAATGTAAGATAAAACGAGATAGTATGTGATAGATAATATAATAAATTGTTTTTTTTTTTTTTCTTTTTACAATATCTTTTTCTTATTTTATATATATTTTTTTTAATAACAATTTACTTTTCACATTTATAAATCAACGTTAATATTTTTCTAAATCGTAGATGCAGTATCGTTACGTATTATTTCTATGATTATATGCACACGAATGCACAAATATATAAGTGATATTTTTTATAATATTTTATAATGCATAATTTTATCAGAATTAAATAGAAATATTAATTTAATTCTATATATTTTAATTATTACGATTTCCCTTTTTGTAGATCAAATAATTTTCGTTATTTGTTTTATTGTATTTAAATATTGTTATCATATTGAAATATATCTAATATATAATTTTAGATATAATTATTAATTAGATATATGGGGAATTCCTTGCGGTTATATCTAAAAATAAAATATATGCATATATGTATATGAATATGTGTTTTCGTGTACATTCGCTGAAATTTATTTTTCGTATACAGGAAACGAACGTTACGCGAACGTTTGTACGATATATGTATTAACTCTTTCCGAGTTCATTGACATCGAACAAACACCGGTTTCTATATGAGTATCGTATGCATCGAAACTACAGTAAACATAGATTTATTCGACTGATTATTTATTCATTTATGTGCTCGTAGGTTTAACGTATAGTAGGATGATTTTCATCCGTAACGAAGGGTGTAACATATGTGACACGTTTCGGTCATGTGGGAATAATAATCATTACTTTTTCTCATTTTTTCATCGGCCATGTTGTTTTTTTATTTCTTTGTAAAATTATTTATCACTTTTTATACGAAAACAAAAACCAAAAAAAAAAGGAAGAGAGAAACAGAAATAGAAGGAAAAATAATGGATAGTATAAAAATGGTTGAAAAATGATTAAAAAACATGTTTGAACTTAAATTAGAAACTCTAATGAACGTAATCGTGTTATCTTTATCAACAGTAAACCTGTAGGATGTAGTATTATATTTATTTGCAAAATATTTACAAACATGGAAAAGTTATTTTCATCGAGTAGATTGGAATTGTGTTATGCAAATAAAATTGGGGGGGGTGGGTGGGTTTTTTTTTCCTTCTTTCATTCTCGAGATCCAATCTTTTAATCCGATATTCGTACGCGTATACCGATAATAATACAATAATTAAATAATTAATAGTATTATATAAAACAAATCATAAAATCAATATTGAGAAAAACTCGTTCACTTAAAATTAATCAACCATATAACACTATAACTAATATTTCCCATATAAAACCAAGTATCCGAAGTTTTATATTTCCATTCGTAAAAATATAAATATTATCTATTCAGTATTTTCTCTCGTCCAAAATTATAATTCTTGATAATAAAGGTTCATAGGGAACTTGGACATGAAAAGAAGTAGAACTTAATTCAACTAAGTTGTTAAATGTCCAAGTTCCCTATGAACCTTTATCATCAATAAATATTATCCTATAAAATATAGAAAAAATATAAAAATTAATTTCATTATCATTAGCAAAAATTTCTAATTTCCGAAATAAATTTCGTTAGAAATTAGGATTAATCTTACTCATGTTAATATTGTATTCTAATTTCTGATATAAATTATAATTACATCAAGAGAACTATTTGTTAACGTCACAATCCTAGTCATTATGATCATTGATCGTATTTCCCATGTGTTATCCCGTTATGGTTGACAACATTACGTTATCCCAAAGGAGAGTGTAACTATCGGAGACTGAAACTAAAAAGTTGCAGTTGTTTTTGTCATGCTTCCTCGTGTTTGCTCGTTTGATGGTAGTGGTGGGTGGTGGTGGTGGTGGTTCTCTTTCAACGATAGCCGATAACCAATCGGGCAACGAGTTTTCCGGCAGGCGACGTTCGAAATTCGCGATCACGAGGCCGGCACCTGTCGTACTTGTCTGTTTCTTTTTTTTTTTTTTATATATATATATTTTTTTTAACCTTTTTTTTCCTTCTTTTTATTCGACGTGGTTCAACGGTTAAAACACGCTTGTTTTTTGCTGGTTTTTTTCTCTCTCTCTCTCTCTATCTCTCTCTATCTCTCTTCCACTTTTACCTGTTATCCTGTCATCGACGTAAAACCGCAAAACTTTAGCTCTCGTGAAGTTCGGCAAGGAAGAGTTTCCATATAGAAAATAATAGTTTTCCATTTGGCATAACTGACGCGCAATGTCGAATTTGTCGAAATATGTTATGTGTATATATATAGTGCAGCTGTGTATGTCACTGTTTAAAAAAAAAGGAAAGAGGAAACTGTGGTTTTACAAAAAAAAAAAACGAAGAAAATATGAACAAGCGTTAATTATTTATCGTGGCATTTGTTAAAATTCACCCGTAAAAAACTTGATTTATTATTCCGTTTGCGTTCGAGGATCGTTTTAATCGTTTTTACGTAATATATTATGTTCATTTAAAAAAAAAAAATTGTTCATATAAAATGAAACTCTGGCTTTGAAACATTTCGTTCGTAAAAAATTTTGATCATTTAACAATTTGGAAAAATATTAACGCAAATTATTTATCATAGATCTTTTTTACATACACACACACACACACACACGAATATCATCCTCGTTATATATTTTTATAAATATTTTTTTTCTCCTATTCGTTCTCATTTCACAAGTACAAATAATTCGCGAATAAAAATTGTCAAATAAATCTTTCAACAAGTTTCTTTCATAAAATAAACGAATGAAAATAATTAGAGTAATCGTTTTCAGCGAATAAATTTGACACTCAATTCCCCTTAAATGATTCTGGCATAAAAAAAAAAAAAACAGTATACTAAACTTTAAAATATATTTAAGAACTTTATTCTAGACTTTGTTTATCGATACAACTACACTGCATACAAAAATGATGATGGATACGTGTTTTATTTCGGATCTTCGAGACCTTTACTTTTTTCTTTTTCTTCTTCGATCTTTTACTTGCGAAAAAAGTGAGTAAAAGAGAGAGAGAGAGTGGTTAAGGTCCGCCACTCGTGATGGATTGGCCTGGCCAATCACCTCGTTTGTATCCATTTGCCGCGAATATTGTTCCCTCCGTCTTGACTTGACTTGCACCCTTTTCCGCCTTGGCAACCAAGGGAGTCCTGTGATTCATCTTATCCCTCCCCCTTTTCTCCTCTCCCCCTTCACCCCCTCTTCCTCCTCCTCCCGACACCGAAGTAAGTCTGGATGCAAAGTGTGTAAGACAAATTTCCGTATCCTTTATACGACGTTAATTAAATGCCACTCCTGCTGGCAAAATTTATTCCGCGTTCGTGGAAAGAAGCCGTGATTTACAGTTTATAATTTATCGGACTTTCTTTCTCTCTCTGTCTATCTCTCTTTTTCTTTCTTACACCTTTCTTCTTCTTTCTTTTCTTTTTCTATTTTTCGTTTTCCTTTTATTTTTCTTTTTTGAAATAAATATATTTCTTCGTTGTAAGTTTAAAGAAAAAAATAAAAAAGGAAATAAAGAATATTAACCCTTTTCTATAATACTCTTTGTAACTATTAAGTTAATTATATAATGTAACGTTATTTAATTTGATTATTTTTAAAATATTAAACGTCACATTTGTTTTGCAATAATTTAATTATTTGTCGATATATACATATTTTGATATTAATTCAAATCTATGAATAAATATTAAAATATTCAAATAGATTTTCTTAATTAAAATAAAATATTAGAAATTGAAGTGAATTTAAATACGTGTTAGAGGAAATAAAAATAGAAAAGAGAAATTTAGTTGAGTCCTGTTAATCGAAGAATTAACCCTTTTTTATAACACCACTCTTTGTAACTATAAAGTTAACTATATATTACATTATTTATATTTGATTATTTTTAAATATTAAACGTCACATTTGTTTTGCAATAATGTAATTAAAAATTATCGGTATAAATATATTTTCATATTAATTCAAATTCATAAATAAATATTACAATTTTCAAATAGATTTTCTTAATTAAAATAAAATATTTTAAAAATTGAAGAGAATTTCAATACGCGCGATTTAATGGAAAAGAAAATAGAGAAGAGAAGTTTAGTTGAGTCCTGTTAGTCGAAGATCACCCGTGTTCCTTAGGGAGAATGAAATTCTTGAGGAAAAAGGGTGCTAAGAGTTGGTACTTAAATGGGATAGTACAAGATGTCTCCCATTGCAGAATAAGAGAAATAAAGAGTGAGTGAGTGAGTGAATGAATGAATGAATGAATGAGTAAGAGATAAAATACAAATGGAAATAACTCGACGTAATGCAAGCAGAAAGGAAGAAGGGGGAGGTGGGTGGGTGGGTGGGTGGTTCCTCCTCCTCCTCCATCTCCTCTCTTCTAGTTACTAGTTAACGAGGCGACTGATTGTCTATAAAACTTGCTAACAAACTCAGTCTTGTGCTTTCCTCGTTCACTTCGGCGTCGTCTTTCGATCCTCTTATCCTTCTCGTCCTTCTACTTTACGCGTACTAGTCATCTTTTAGCATTCTAACTACCGCGTTCCACGAGACGACCCTTATCTCTAAGGTTCAATACGAGGAATACCTTGATGATCACGTATTTTCGAACGAACGAACTGAACGAATAAATCCCCACCCAAACCCCACCCCGAAACAATTTTCAACAAATTGGAAAATATCAAACACAAAGTAAACCTGGCTTCCGTTTCATCTTTTTTTTTTTTTTTTAGTGGAATCTAACCTTGAAGATTATTGAATATCAAACTAACGAGATGGTAATGTAAGATCGTGGGGTTTTTTTTTTCGATAATAATGTATTAGAAAAGTATGTGGTAGTTAATATTTTTTCAATGATATATAAGATCATTGTTTATTTGTAAAATAGAGAGAGGCAATCTTTAGAATCGTTTATGTTCATTCATAAATCAGAAAAAATCAAGTTTGAATAAAGTATACTTTAGTGTATTATACTATTGATTTTTTATATAGAGTAATGATTAGTAAATTGAATTGTTCGTGAAATTTGATGCAATGTACGTAACATACGGGTCACATTTCGGATTAGAAACACTTATTCCAGTCATCTTATATTTCTTTTAAAAAAAGGTATCTTAATTTCCAAATTTCATCATATAAATTTTAACATATAGGTATCTCCTATTTTATTGTATATTAAAAAAAAAGAATAACTTCGTAGTGAAGAATTTCAAGGATATAAAACATTTCGTCAAAAATAATCGGCCGCGCGTTAAGATAAATTTATTTAAAAAGACAAAAGAGATATTCGCGCGTTTCAACATTGGTATGTAAGTACAATAGTTTAAAAAAGAAGAAAAAGAATTGAAAGTTAGACAGGGGGGGGGGGAGAAAAAAAATTAAAAAAAGAAAGTTAGGAAGGAAGGAAGGAAGGAAGGAAGGAAGGAAACAACGAAGATAGTGCTCTTTGTGTGTCTCCTTTTCTGTGGTAAACGCAAAGCACCAAGAACGCGTGAAAATTCACTTATTTTACACCGTAGGAATAAGGGATGGGGAAAGGGATGAGAACGAAGTGAGACGATTCGACGTGCCGGCAGCTCAACCCCTACCCCTACCCTTACCCCTATCCCTCTCCTCCTCCTTCTCCTCCTTCTTCTCTCCTCCGTTCACCTCTTTCTCTCTTTTACTCTCTTCACCCCCTTTTCACTGACGTGATTTCATGTAAAGTACTGCTTTCACGGTGCGGTAATTTCATTTTCACAACGAACTTACAGGCACCCCGCCTCCCCTCCCGCCCCCATCCTCCTTTTCCGTCTCTCTATCGACCTTACCCTCTTCCATACAACCCCTTACTCCCTTCTCTCTCTCTCTCTCTCTCTCTCACTCACACTCTTTCAGTTTCTTTTCTCTTTCATTTTCTTATTCTTTTTATTCTTTTATTATTTTCTTCGCACAGTATCACGCTAAACGCATACTCTCATTTACGCGGTTTGTTCCTCGACACGGAAAGAAAAATAGTAAGAGTAAAAGAGAGAGAGAGAAAGAGAGAGAGAGAGAGAGAGAGAGAGAGAGAGAGAGAGATAAAGATCAAATCCATTTCATTCCAAAGAGCACGCATGAATCGAGTTATCTAGGTGATCTCTGCTCGATCACAACCCCTTTTCTTTACTACACTCCCTTCTTCTTCTTTTTCTTTCTGCTCGTGCGAGATTTTCTTAAAAAGATGAAGAAGATGAAGAAGAAGAAATTGCGTTGATATTTCAACAACAGTGACTGACAGGTAAACGATGATAATACTAAAGTCTCTTTAGTTTTACTTCTAGTAATATTGTAAAATGTAAATTGTTATATAAACGTGTTAACTAAAGATATTTTTTTATAAATAAATGTATACCTTTTCCATGTTAAAAGTATTGTTTGTTTTTTGTTGGTTCTTTTTTAATTTTCTATTAACATAATATCTTAAGATTATTAAACACTTTAGCCCCTATATTAGGGATGATGATGTTTTTTAAGAAAATTTTCAATTACGTTGTGTTTCCTTTTGTTTTTTTTTCCTTTTCACGATGCGTATCGTAATTCCACGATATGATATTACCGAAATTAATTTGTGAGTAATAAAGATAAATGTTAAATCATGCAAATTAATACACGCGTATAATGTCGTGCATGTATATACATATGCGTAGATGAATTTTATGTATGTGTATATCTATGTATATCTTTTCTCGTGTTCATTCGAGCATAAGCACAATCGTGTAGGACGAAAACGTGTAACGTAAGTGGTGGTATATGTGTGTGTGTGTGTGTGTGTGTGGTAGTAAGGCTGAGGAGGATGGTTTGATCGGGTGTAGAGAAGGAGTAAATGAAATTCATGGAAACGACTATATATTCAATTTGTGTGCCACGATGCGAGTCGAGTCGAGTCGAGTCGAGTCGAAAGCATTCGATGGAACGCCAGATATATATAATACTAAACGAGTGTGTTCGAGATATAGAAGAATATAAGGTGTTTCAGATCTTCTCTAGCAAATTCCATCGGGCAAGCAAAAGTTTATAACGTATTCCAGTAGTATAAGAACGGATTTATCACGAAATTCCGATCGTTCGTTCGTACGTTCCGGTTACACGATCACGAAACACGATATATTATATCCTTATGAAAGAATGAATTGTCTATCGACAATATGTATTATATTATTTATTATAGGAGTATCTTAAAAAAAGAAAAAGATTTAACAAGGATGCAACAATATTTTGTTGATTTAATTTCAAATAAAAATTATTACGAATTAATTGTATTAAACTGTATATTGTTTTGATCGTATAATAGTTAATTCGTGAAAAAATTATTTCATGGGTTTTGAATAAAACTCAAATCTTTCTTTGATCGTGAATCTCAAAAATAACATTCTATTAAATATTATTTAAAATTCACATTTATTTATAACGATACATATATAATTAACGTACTTTGTATTCCCTTTTGTGTCAGAAGATGCATTTAATCGAGATAAATATTTCAATCCTTATTTCGTACATGTTGTATATGCATATACATTGAATCGTATCACTACGATTACATACGTTGCATAATATTTTTGCCTAAGTATATATATTTCTTCGAACGTGCAATGAAATGACTACAAAAGCACCACCACTTTGTTAGGTGAAAATTGTTCTGCGTGGAATAACGTAATAGAAAAAAAAAAATAAGCGAGAAAGGGAGAAAGGAAAGGGGTTAGGGGGGAATAAGGGGGAAAGAGGATAGAACATAAAAACCACAGGAGATCTAAAGAACCCATGCTCGACACAAAAGCCAACGTTCATTGGTAACATCCTCGCTTCATCTTTCTCTTCTTTTAACTTATTCCTCTTTACATGCTAATTCTTCCTAATGAACGTTCGAAATAACCACCAGTTCTCATGTTAGACAAGTTGTTAGAATTCTTTCTATCCTTTTTTTGAAGTTATACTTCTTTTTCTTTTTTTTTTTCTTTTCTCACTTTCATTTTTACGTGTTCTTTTTTTTCATTTTTTGCTTTTCTTATTATACAATAATTCTAGGAGAATAAATAATATCAAACGCGCGTAGAAATTTTCGTATATAAGTATCGGGATAATAAATGAGTTTATTTGCGAAACAAATTAACCGAATAATCGATTAATCTTCATCGAAAACAATTATTACGGTTTAAATTCGCCTTCGAATTAATAGTATAATAATAATAATCATAGCAGCCTGTTCTATGATATATTTTCTTTTTTTTTTTTAAAATCGTGTAATCGATAATCGTGTTTTCTCTGTTTTTTTTGCCAATTAATATCTAATTATCGTTCTACAAAGATAAATTCAATACTATTCATTTAATATATAGTTCAAACTGACCTTTTAAGATTTTGATATAATAATATTATATTTTATTTTTTATTTTTTAAATTTACAACGTGTGTGCGTGTTAAATATACGCGAAAGAAAAATCATTTAAAAATCGCATTGTGTATTATAAAATAAAATATATTATCTTTATTTTCTTCCTCAAGATACTTTTTTAAATTTACAACGTGCATGTGTGTCTGCGTTTTGAATATGCACGAAAGAAAAATCATTTAAAAATCGCATTGTGTGTATTATAAAATATAATATAATATTATTTTTCTTCGTCGAGATATACACGAGTTAAATTGTTAACGAGGTCTCTGAATTTAGAAACGTTGTCATAATAAACGTTCCGTTGGTATAGTTTAAAATACGATGCCAGAGAGTACGATGTTAAATGACTCTCGACTAGGTGACGACTATCGTTGGTACTCTTCTACGAAACTACGGACGATTATCCAACGAAATGTCGAGCGTCTACGAATAATTAAGGTCAGTCATCCTCTATTCCTTTATTTGCGCAACCACCCACGCGAGAATACGTGAATGAGAGAGTGTGAGATGAGAATTATACAGAAAATAAGACACAGAGAAAGAGAGAAACAGAAACAGAGATAGGTTACGTCGAAGCAGATCCATTAAATCCTAACATCTCGTGTTCCTCTCTCTCTCTCTCTCTCTTTCTCTCTCTCTTTCCCTTATGGTGTCTAATGGAAGTTAAATCTTTTACCAAAACACTACCACCACCCTTTTGTAGGGAACGTGTACATATGTACGTTGAGTTAGGCAATGTAAGAGAGAAAGTGTTGGTGCGGGGGTTGGGTGAGGTTAGGGGGTGGGTTGGGGGTTAAAGGAAAGATGGAGTGAGAAAGAGTAAGAGAGTGAATAGGTTGGAAGGTCTCGGTTGAGGATGAACGTCGGGTTAATTCCCCACGATATTGTGCAGGAGTGTAAAGTTGGCGGTTACTCATCAAGTATGCACCATCATCCCGCGTGTGCAAGGCTGACACCTCATCCGCGATGGAATGGAACTGAATGAGAGAGAGATTATGTGAGAGAGAGAGAGAGAGAGAGAGAGAGTAAGAAATATTGTGAGATAGGATACTTGAGAAATGTTGTTTAGGAAATATCAATAAAAGTAAAAGATTGCTTAGAAATAATTAACCCTTTTGCACTCGAGAGAAAAGGTTACCTTCGGTCAAGATTTGATTTAATATTTTTAAATAATTTCTAAATAATATATACACGTATATGTAATAAATAAAAGTATGATATTTTATATTATATAAAATAAGAGTAGAGTTTTTTTCACGTACCTATAGCAGGATTGACAAATCTTGAATGTAACATGTGGAAAGTAAAATGTAATAGAATGATCTGTAATTTTGATAATTTTACTTATTATTGTATATTTAAAAAATTATATTCAAAACTAAAACACTTCAAACGTATAATTTTATATATATATATTAGTATATTATTATATATATATATTATATATTATANTATAAAATAAGAGTAGAGTTTTTTTCACGTACCTATAGCAGGATTGACAAATCTTGAATGTAACATGTGGAAAGTAAAATGTAATAGAATGATCTTTAATATTTTTAATTTTACATATTATTGTATTATTATATATATATATTATATATTATATATTATGTATATATATTATTTATATTTATATATTATACTCTTGGAAAATAATTGAGTTCGTATTAAGTTATCTTTAGATTAAAATCATTTGTACTGTGATAATATCGAAGGTTCCTTTTAAATGCACGCTTGAAAAAATCAAATCCTTTTCGATCATCCTTGATTCGACACGACACTCCTCTCCGTGTAATTCGAAATCACGCTGCGCACGTGTCGGATTGAACGAGCTGAAGGAGGATCGTTGGCCATCCAAAAGACAAAAGTTCTTCCATGGTGTCTTTCTCTCTTTCTCTCTCTCTCTCTCTCTCATTCTCTGGAGAGTTAGAAGGGCTCGTCGTCGTAGGTACCGGTAAAATCGTGAGGGAGAGTTAATTCGAGAAACCTTTATAAATAATCCGTACCACTGTGATGCTTTTCCATCTCTCTGTCTCTCTCTCTCTTGTTTCCTTGTTCTATCTTTGTATCTTTTAGTTTCCTCACACCATTACTACCACCATCACCATGATCGTCGTTACTATTACCCCTCTTCAACTTCAAAGATGGTAAAAGTAACGTATAAACGTCATTTATGATTTATTATTATTAGTAGATTATGCCATTTATGTTTCCAAGTTTTGCCATTTCGGTAAAATAATCATCAATTAAAAGGAAAATCATTAGAAATTTATTTTTCATTATTATCCTATATATTTTATATTAATTTCTATGATTTTTATTAGAACTTTTTAAGAAAAAACTTTATTAATATAAATTGCATACAATCAATCGTTAGTAACGATGAAAAAAACTCATTGAATTATTCTCAATTGTAACTTTTGATAAATTTGCCAATCGTTTATATAATTAAGTTAGTTAAAGATAATTAATATTTTACAACTGTATGAGATAAACTAGGACAAGGTATGAATGAATAGGATTACTACGCGAGAGCATTCGATTAAACGATAATATAAATTTTGGAAAAGAAGAACGTAGATATACTTTGGAACTGCTGTCTTTGTGATATTCGACGGAATCGTTAAAACTAATGGGTTAGATCCATCCTTGATATCTTGACATTTGACATAATCTTACCTTCGAGAATACGACAGTTCTCACTGAACTATTCTGCTTTATCTTAGATTATAATGGAAACTGGTAAGTCTATAAGAGGATTTCAGGCTTTCTATCTCTATCTCTCTCTATCTATGTATCTATCTATCTATCTCTCTTTCTCTTTCACTTTATCTAATATTTGCAATATATATGTTACCGTCAAAGCCCGGAATCAGTCATTGCTATTAATTCCTCGATATTGTTATCAATGCAAAGCTCCTTCCAAAGAATTCGGAAATAAGAATTTTTACAGAGTTTTTCCTAGGCATCGAACATAATATTTTGATATCCTATAGAATATCAAATTACTATTTAAACAACGTTGAAAAAAATACATTCTCGGGCACAGACACACACACAGCTATACGCCAACCCTCCCCTTCAATATTGTATTCTACGCGTAGACAAAAGAGTGTACTTTAATTTAATATAAAAATCATTA
>NW_014569837.1:134902-138814 GCF_001313835.1 Polistes canadensis
TAATTTAATATAAAAATCATTAAGATTCGCTAACTTTCAGTATAAAAAATATTTACCAAAACTTTTCAAAGAAATTGCAAAGATGCACAATTTACCGCATTGCAATCTCTGATATTTCTTTGAAAAGTTTATGTAAATATTTTTTATACTAAAAATGAATAGATTTTAATGAAACTTATATTATATATATCTCACGAGAATAGGCAGAACTTTGACGCGAATAATCTTCTTGAAAGTAACACAGTTTCTGCCTGCATTGATATTTAATAACTGTACTCTATACTAATTTCGATCTAATCTAAGGCAACGTGCTCGTTGTAAAGGGAATGGTTGAATGAAGGTTGGAAGGGGGGAAGGAACCCTAAATAACGAAGGGAAAAATAATGGGGAAAAATATTCCAACGCGGAGAACACGATTGAACGTTAAAATGAAAATGAATATATTTAAGAACAAAATCCGTGATTAGTATAATAAATATAATATTAAAAATTATATTATGGATAAAATATAATATACAAAAAGATCTCGTATTAATTATTAAGTAATAATTATTAATATAACGAGAGTTTATTTTCATCGTCATGTTGGGGGTGGACATTAAAAATGAAAGGTAAAGAATAATAAATAAAAATAAAATAAAGAAAAAAAGAAAAAAAAAGGGGGAATATATATAAGGGGAGTTGCCAAGGTGAAAAAGGTAGGGGTCATCGGGTGCTTGAGAAATGCCAGTCAGGTGATCGGATCCTCAGGGCTGAGGGTGGGTGACATTGATTATTCGATAAGAGAAAAAGAATAATAAGAAGAAGTAGAAGAAGAAAAAGAAGAAGAAGAGGAAAGAAAGAAAAAAAAAAAGAAAAGAAAAGAGGAGTAGGAAGCTACGTTTTATGAGATAATCCA
The DNA here is from genome assembly GCF_001313835.1 of Polistes canadensis. Taxonomy (NCBI): domain Eukaryota; kingdom Metazoa; phylum Arthropoda; class Insecta; order Hymenoptera; family Vespidae; genus Polistes; species Polistes canadensis. The sequence continues at coordinate 135,801 of NW_014569837.1, forward strand.
TGGGGGCCCTACGGAAACTGCTGTTGCAAGGGGGTGGAAAAAGCCGTCATAGAAAGAAAAAGAAGAAGAAGAAGAGGAAAGAAATGAGAAAAAAAGGGACAATATCATAAGCGATTCGAAGCACGCCACCCCCTCTCTGGTTGGTCCTGACTCTCCCCATAACTCACCCCCTTTCTCTCATTCACCCTCATCACCCTCCACCCGCTACCCAGCAACGTTATATGTCGAAGAACGCGTCCGATCTTTTTTTTTCTTTTATCCTCTGTTCTTAATTCTTCGAAGGTTTTACTTTTTCCCCTTAGAACCATCCCCCTTTTTATACCTTCTTCTATTCCTCTTTTTAATAAATACATAAGTAGCTAACTTCCATTGTGGATCAATGATTCTTTTATAGTGCCATGGTGGGTGGTGGTGGTGGTGGTGGTGGTGTGTCTCTATAGTGACGATAAAATATAATTCTTTAAGTATGAATGTATTGGTTATAATTCCTTCTTGGTTTTGATAAAAAAAAACCCTATGGGTGAGTATATTATACTTCTGTGTGTACTGCATCGTATTTTCGAAATGTTTTTTATTATCTTCTTCTTCTTCCTCTTCATCTTCTTCTTTTTTTTTATTCAACGAACCCTTCGTTTAACTTCGGAAAAAAAATTCCTTCGAAAGACGTACGATACGAGAATGTTGCTATGCAGACAGTTCTTCGATATAAAAAAAAAGAAAAAGAGATAAGAAGAAAAGAAAAGAAATGATGGAAAGAAAAAAGTAGAAAAATAGGGAAGATGGTTATTGAATTTAACCCTGAAAGCTTTCGGCCAATAGGGTGGGGGTTTAAAAATAATTCAATTGTTTTCTTCACTTTAAATCCGAGAAACGTTTGTGAGAAAAAATATAGGCGAAACGAGAGAAGGAAAATATTGCGATTCAATTAATCTTACCTCTACGCGAATATCGAGTAAGTGTTGTTTTAATTTATTTTATTTTTTTTTTATTCAATCGAGACAATACTTATAAATAATTGACGAACTCGTCCGATTGTCTTCTTCGAACAATTTTACTCGATTGGATTGCAAAGAGACACACACACAAACACATATATATATCTTCTGTCAATTGAAATTCGTTTTTTAGAAAATAATATAATATACACCAAAACTATCGAAAACTTAATATTCTCGTTGGGTGTACTTTCCAATTTTCCATTTTACTTTAGTTTATAAATAAAATATTATAAAAAGAAAAATTATTAGATCACACCACCACGTGCTTGTTATATACCTAATATATAGAAATATTTGATTATTTCAAATGAAAGGAGACTCAATTGGATACGAAAAGGTAGAAATAGAAGTAGAAATAGTAGAAATAGTAGAAAGAAAAAAAAAAGAGTAGAAGTAAAAGTAGAAGTAGCAGGAAGTATAATATATCCGGTTTTTCGGTTTGTCACGTTCGTGCAATCGCATTACGAATGCGTCTTCCGAACTTTCACGATCGGTCGCCAAAAGCAAACGTGGCGAATACTTTTGGCCCTTACCCTTCTTCATCCCTTCCCACCACTCTTTTTCTATCCTTTCCTTTCGTTTCCTTTCGGTATCATAAATGGTGGCGATCTTCGTGCACGAATAACATCACGGGGCAAAGAGGTTTTGAGAAAATTTCACCGAAATTTTGCCACTGGATACACGTGGCGTTCCCAATATCAGCTTCTTTCGGCACGTTCAAACGAGAAAAGACGTCCGAAAAAGCAAACGCATCAACGAACAGAATATATACACACGTAGACACGCGCATGCATAAATATATATATACAGGGTGTCTCTGTTAAATTACGGAAGCATATTTTATAAGTGGAAATAAAAGACTTGTATTTGAAATATTTTGATTGTTTTTTTTTTCTGTAATTTTCACTTGCATAATATGTATTGTACGTAAGTATATTGTTTAATTCCATTTGTAGTTTTTTTTTTCCCTATGTAATAAATATTTGGATCATTTCTTTTCATGGTAAATCCATATGCAATAACTTTCTGTACGTCCTTTGTATGGAAACGTATCACTGTTTGAGTTTATGACGTATGTGTATATATATATTTCAGTATTTTACTAGTATGTGTTAGAAAAGAAGGTACAAAAGTATATAAGGTGTGTTAGAACTCGTAAAAGGACTCTCTCATGTATCTAGTCGGATACACGATATCTTTGTAACATCTCGCACAACGTTCGGCTTTTATTTTCAGCAAAGAAACTCTCTTCTCATCAATACATGTACAGGGTGTTCCATTTTACTAGTAAAATCTATATACATATATATATATATATATATATATATATATGTACACTTGGGGGTTGCTTTTCTTAGACGAGAAACATAGAAAATTTGATATAAAAAAATTTCATAACGAAATCGAAGGGGGTGGGGACATTTTTTTCAATAGAAATTTCAAACTATATTCTTTTTTTTTTACAAAACTATCTATCCGAGTTTTGAGAAAAGAATTCTAATGATTTCAAGTGATCGATAACTTATCAATTTAATATAAATACACACACATATGTGAATATTTCATAAGGAGGATAAAAAGTGATGTATAGAAAATATAATATATAATAGAATCGAAAAAATGAAGAAACAATTTTAATTTCTATAGATTAACGATTAATATTTTATACAAATCCTATCGAAAAGTCTGTTTCCTTTTATCTACCCACAGTCTGTTCTCTCTTTATTTTCCTTTAACTTTCTTCCAATCCTACATCGTGTGTCCCCCTCCACCCCCTCCTCACCACCACCATCACCACCACCACCCCCATCGTCTCGATTTGTTATTCAAATTTTGCCTCTTAAGGAATTCGATATTCTCGTCGCGGTTAAATGAAATTTTCGTTAGTCCGTTATATATATATATATATATTTCAAATTTTGCCTCTTAAGGAATTCGATATTCTCGTCGCGGTTAAATGAAATTTTCGTTAGTCCGTTATATATATATATATATATATATATATATATATATGTA
>NW_014569837.1:139006-140662 GCF_001313835.1 Polistes canadensis
AAAAAAAAAGAGAAAAGGGTTCGAGAGATAAAACGATGGAAGAAAAGGGATTGGAGAGAACGGGGTTATCGTCGCACGAACGACGATAGGAAAAAAAAGTTAAAAAGACAGATAGAGACAAAAAAAAAACAAGAAGAAGAATAAGTAGAAGTAGAAGTAAAAAAAAAAGAAAAAATTGTAAAAAGAATAGCAATAGGGGAAAGCAATATCGCGGGTTCCTGGCATATCCGAGAACGGATAGAAGAAGATCGCTTTATTCGTTCGACGAGAGACTCGATTTGCATAAGTTGCACGTAAATTCATTATCGAGAGGCTACGTTGCTTTGGATTTCATACCGTGAGAGTGAGTGAGAGTGAGTGAGTGAGAGAGAGAGAGAGAGAGATGGTGCATCAGTCGTATCTTACACGATGCAGCTGGGATGCGCGTGATTCGATATACCGGATGAGATTTTGCAAATTGCTTTGCCACACGGTGAAATAGTGTGTGTGTGTTACTTCATAGTGCACTCGTTTCCCTTTTCTAAGTGTGTGTATATACATAGAAAGAGAGAAAGAGAGAGAGAGTGAGAGAGAGACAGAAAGGTTCTTTTCGAGAATGAGTGAGATAAATGCTTGTAGGGTGTATCTAACGAAAAAAATTTCCCCATGTATTACATTTTATAATGCGTTTGCGAGAAAGCGAAGTTTACATATGATAACGTATGAGAGGTTTGGTAAGTTGATGCAACTTTTCTTAGAATGTGTTAATAATATACAAACTTATTCACGGATAATCATGTATATTTATATGTGTGTGTGTGTGTGTGTGTGTGTGTATAAATATATTTGCAGTTGTATAACATATGTAAATCCCTTCTATAAGGGATACGCGAATATGCGTCGTCTGAAAAGATACGATTTTTCTATCCCCCCCATACGAGTTTTCTTATTATAGATCGTAGTCATAGACACGGTTTATTATGGCTTTGGTTAGACCCCATAATACCTATGAGAATAGGTATGGAAAAAGGGATAACGCGTGTTGTTGTTACTTTAGAGTTTGACACATTGGAAACATGTTACACATCGAATATCTTTAGTTTTACGTTTTATCGATTCAATATGTTACGTAAATGGTAATTGAAATTCGTCGAACGTTTTTTATGGTAGGTTATAAACGGATCTTTAAGATATTTTATAAACTAGGAATCGAATGGCCGTGTCGATTTTACGATTGAATTTAATGCTGTGTATGTATATGTATATATAAATGTATACTAGTATATAATACTAGTACGGAAAGAGCTTTGTCCGTGGATTTTTTTGATTACTCGATATACTCCGAAGTATGTCGTTTTCTTTTTCTTTTATTCTTTATTTATTTATTTATTTTTATTGTATAACGAAAGAAAAATATCTACGCTAGAATTATAAAAGATTTATATATTGTTATGGGAACAAAATTTAGAAGTTATTTTAGACGTAATGACTGAGGGTAAAATTTTTCTGTTATATAAGTAGAGTGCACATTAGTGTATTAAAATAATTGTTAATTAATCGATGCAAGTGTCTGTATTGTTGTTGTCTAAAATTTAATTAATTTAATTTAAATTAAAAAGAAATTTATACTCGAAAAATTGAAACGGGACTTTTAAATTCTGCTATATATATATATAT
>NW_014569837.1:142890-165117 GCF_001313835.1 Polistes canadensis
TATATTTTACAAAAGAGAATATATAAATTATTATATATATATATAATCGATGAAATGATGAAATTTTTCTTTTGGGGTGACGAAAATCCTGAGGACGACATAGAAAGCATTGAAAAGTTTCGAAGTACCTAGACGCATCGTGTATTTGGCGAGATAAAGAAAGGGAAAGAGAGAGAAAGAGAGAGAGAGAGAGAAGAAAGAAAGAAAGAAAGAAAGAAAGAAAGAAAGATACATAAGAGGAAAGGGTGATAATAGCGAGGAAATGGAGCGAGTCGGAAAAGGGATTGAAAATGTGGAAGAATAGTAAGGTTAAAGGCCATGAGTCTGACGTTTAGGAAAGTTAAAACATTGTCTCGAAGTATATATAGCTGTATATGTAGTATATATATGTTTCTGTGTATTTCTATATCGACATATACGGAGAAAAAGTAAAGTTCCGAATCTAAAGTTAGATACATACCAGAAATAGCTAATATTTTAACTCTGTCGACACTTCGATTCGATTATAATATATCTAATCACTTATTTTAAGAAAATTTATGCTTATTATTTTCGTTTGGAATATTAATCAAATGAATTTATTCTAAATACGAGTTAAATATATATCATTTAGGTCGAATAAAAATAGTAAAACAATCGACGATTATTTCTTTTAATTTTTTTAATTTTAATGATAATAAAATAATAATATATAAAATAATTTTTGTAATTTAATAAATTTGTTCTAAATACGAGTAAAACGTATATCATTTAATTCGAATAGAAATAGTAAAACAATCAACGATCATTTCTTTTTATATTTTATTTTTTTAAATCACTTTCTTTATCATAAAATAAAAAATCTCGTTAGAAATTAAATTAAAAGGGTTAACGTAGATATAACATTTTCTTAGAGAAGTCCTTAAAGAATAGTAAAAAGATTAAAACGTCTAGGTAACGTCTAGGTAACGTCTAGGTAACGTCTAAGTTTGTATTGTTTCTTACCTTCTTGTTCCGTTCCTTTGCTATACTTAAAAAAAAAAAAAAAAAAAAAAAAAAAAAAAAAAAAAAAAAAAAGGTATATACGTTGGTGGTATTGCCTTAAACATCGAAGCATATCGCTGGTATAATCCACGAAGACAAAAGGATAGGGGCATTCGTGGATTCCCATGGGAAAAAAAAGCGGTGAACGTTTGGAAGAAAAAATGTTAGAGAAAGAGGGAAGGAAGAAGAACAACACATGGGCAGGAAAATAGTAGACAAAGATAGTAGAAAAATATCGGTAGAATAAGAAGAAGAAGAAAAAGAAGGAAGAAGGAAGATGAGAAAAAGCAAAATGGGGTAGGAGGACGGGAGGGGGAAGGGTGGGAGGGTGGAAACAGAAGCAAAAGAAAGAGAGAAGAAGAAGACAGAAAAAGGGTAAGGGCAGGGAGGGGGATTTGGCTGTGGCAGTTAAAGGGACGAGATACGGAGACTTTCTCCCTATGGGTCGACGCTATGGTGGGAGTACTCATAAAACCAGGAACATGTGATTTCCCCCAGGAGGGGAAAGTCGGAATACCAGCGTTTTCTTCTTCTTCTTATTCTTCTTATTCTTATTCTTATTTTTCCTCTCTCTCTCTCTCTCTCTCATCCCTTTTTCTCCCTTCTTTTCATCATTCTTTCTTTTTATTTGCCAACATTCCTTAGCGTTACCTATCCTACGCAATGGGAAAAGCCCTATACTACGCGTAGTGTATAGGTAGAAAAAAAAAAAGAAAAAAAAGTAGTAGGCCCTTGTTGTTTCGTCGAAAATATGTATGGGGAATATGTCTGAGACACGTTAACCATTACTACTTGTCATGGTAGTTAGTGTTTTCTCTTCTGAATTCTCTACTGCCACACCCCGTAAACTTTTCTTCCTCGTTTTCTCTCAATTACACCCCATGTTCTTCGTAATATAATTACGACCATGACGATTTTCCTTTCATCAATATTTTCATCATCCCCGTATCTTTATTTCCTACCCCCTTTATTTCCTCTTCCCTTCTTTTTAACTCTTTTACATCTTCTTGTTCATATTTTACTATAACGTAAAGTTGTGTTAATTTTATCCTTTGACCATTTACATATATTATAATATATCATTATAATTTTAAGCAGTTAAGTGTGTTTGACGACTATATCCGTCATGAAAGAATAGCAGAATTTTGTGTTTTGACGACTATATCTGTCATTCGTAAAATTTTCATACAATTTGATATTTAAATTGTAATTCTGGCGAAAATTAAATTATATTCGTAAATATTAATATGTTTAGAATGTTTATGGGTCAGGACGAAATGAAATAAACAAATGAAAATTATAGATAATTTGAGCTGGACACTAGATCTTTGATTATCCCGATTTTAATCTTAACGTGACATAACCAAAAAACCAAAGTATATTAGATTCTCCATTTGCGATGATGTCCGCGATGTCTAACCAAAGAAATAAAAAAAAAAAATTTTGTTTGTTTGTTTGTTTGTTAAATATTTGATTTTTTTTTAAGTTTCTCGTTAATTATGTATAAATATAGTTTTACGTTGGATCCATTGTTTAAATATTACTCATAAATTCATTCATTTTCTAAAATAAAGTCATCTTTTTGACCGAATATTTCAACAGGGCCACTTACTCTGTGTTTGACGACTATATCCGTCATYGKTTGATTATCGCGACACACACTAGGGCGCACTTTGCAAAATGATCGACACAGTTAACTGGTTAATATTGAAAGAATCAAATTTCGTTGATCTTCTATTAAAGCGAATGAATATTTTCTTCGATCTAATTAAAGAAAAATCCTCTCTCTCTTTCTCTCTCTTTTTTTTCTCTTCGTTTATTTTTTTTCTCGAGTAAAGGAAGAAGATAAAGAGAAGGATCACGTTTAAGAATGGGGAAACTACGATTGCACGAGATTTTTACGATATTATTCGTGCTCGACTTATTCCGAATCCGGAATTACCGAAGAAAGACTTTTCTCTCTGTCTGTCTGTCTGTCTGTCTCTGTCTGTGTGTATGTGTGTAATCAGAAATTCTAATGAGAGGAGGAAATGGATTGGGAATGGGATGGAGGACACACAATTGTGATATTTAGATGACAAACGAACGAAATCAGTTTTGTAGACAAATTCTTGGATCAAGTATTACTTTAAATGTAAGTTTTGAAGTTTAATGATCGTTGAATTTGACGTTAACGATGATAGAGAAGGAAAATAATTTCAAAAAAAAAAAGATAAAGAAATAAATGTTACTAAAAGACTGGAATATTATATTGTTGGTTCTCGCGATTTTTTTGTTTATCATGATAAAGAATTAAATACACACATACACAGACAATTCGTATAATAATCGACAATCATTTTATGAAGGTACTGGTAAAGGGAGGAAAGGGAGAAGAGTTTTAAGTACTTGTCAATGAATCAAACGTTCAACGGATTTGAACACGAAGGTTCGAACCCTTTTAACATCGATAAAACCTTTCGCAGATTTAACGATTTCCTCTCTCTCTCTCTCTCTTTTTTTTGCGTTACCTCATTTCACGAATTTCTACACTTGCTCGTTTTAGTATTTTATTATTATTAAATTCTAACGAAATTTATGAATGAAGACAAAAATTTGACTAAATTTTTTGTCGATGATTTTATTTTCGCATTTGTTTGTTTTCTATTTCCTTGAAGAAGAATTGTTGTTGAACGTTTTAATTTGTTAGTTGATCTTTCTCTTTCTCTTTTTCTTGCTATTGTTTTCGATTAAAATCAATTAACCCAAGATCCTTCGGTGGATAGGTAAAAAAAGTAAACCAGACGGATTGCAATGTTAGAGAAGAGAAAAGAGAGAAATGAAATCTCGTTACCAACTTCAGTGTAACACCTTGAAACCGTGAAATGTGCATCGTTGCAATGCATGCAATTAAAGCTGATTAAGCTATTTCTATTTTCTATTAGATTCTAAGAGAGCTAAGTGAAAAAGTGGCTGGCTGGGTTGGTTGGGTTGGGTTGGTTGACCGCTTTTGATTATTTTCTATAAATCAACTAATTTAATTTATAATTAAATCGTTTATCTAAATGTTCTCTTTCAATAAGGTTTCATTTATTTCATATAAAAGTTCATTTTATATTTCATGAATTAATTAATACATATTTATTTATTAATATCGTCACAAGGGGTATATAATTAAACATCGTTTCATACGAATTCGAATTCGAAAAAGTCGTAAGATTGAAAGTTAACATTAAAACCTTCGTATTATGGTTGTCGTTATACTTACATGTTAGAAAATAAGTTGCACAAATTACTTTTGCTTCGAAGAGTTTTAAAGAGTTTCGTGTAAAATCGAAAAGGAAAAAAGAAAAAAAAATATATATATATATATATAAAAAGAAAAAAAAGAAAATAAATGGAGTTAAAGTGGTTGCGGAACGATTTCTAGTCGACAAAACTCTAGCAGTCGGCAAGAATAAGAGCTTCTTCTTCTTCTTCTTCTTCTTCTTCTTCTTCTACTTCTCGCTTCGCGATTTTCTACGTCGGTTTACATCGGCTTCTCTTATACGGTGACTTACTTTTCCACGAGTAAAAATAAAACAAGAACTGGGTGTACCCGGGAATATGTCGATGGTAGAAAAAGAAAAAGAAAAAGAAATAAAGAAAGAGAGAGAGAGAGAGAGAGAGAAAGTGCATGCGTGTGCTTGTGTGTATTAGTAAAGTATGGAAAAAAGGCTCCGGTAAATCGATTCACCATATCCGTGATTCCATAGTCGTCGTCGTCGTCGTCATCCATAGTCAATGGGGAGTTTCGAAAGTATCGCGTTAAAAAACTTTTCCAAATCGTCCCTTTTCACGTGCACCCATCCCCTCGAGCAATGAGGGTAAATCGTTCGTACGATTATATAGGATTTTTTAATAACGAGCATGTGTATTCGAATCAATCACTACCAACGAAAAACCTGATACGTTAATAACGCTAATGGATTCTCCCCCATAACTTCGTTCCTTTTATTTTATATTTTTTACCCTCCCTTCCCCCACCCTCTCTCTTTCTCATAATAGTATCAAAAATCATGATATTACACAAAAGAAAAAAAATAATGCAACAAAACTATGTATAAGTAGATTGGGGGTGGGGGGGTGGGGAGGGGGTTGGGATGATTAAAAAACATGTAACATAATTGATCTTGATGACGATGATCATTTATCGATACAGTTAACTGGTTAATAATAGATAAGGAATGAAATCCCGTTCTAAGAACGGGACTAGCTTTTCTAGTAGACGAATAAAATGTTAACGATCAAGGTTTGGCTTTATTATATTGATCGGTTCTTAACTTTCGGAAGTACACACCCACGTTTTACGCCTACTTTATCTATCTATCTCACTCTCACTCACACTTTTTCTTTCTTTCTTTCTTTCTTTAACTCGTGGTTCTTTCCACTATCCAGACCCTTTTCTGATTTAATAACGTTTCACGGTACATCGGTTTCTCTTCTCGTTCTTCCTTTTCTACAAGTTGTTCCTTTTAGCAGAAAGGAAGGAAGGAAGGAAGGAAGGAAGGAAGGAAAGCACGTCCGAGCGTGCAACCATTATGGTCCTGGCGATACGAAAAGGACGAAAAGGGAAATTCAAGTAAAGGGAGACGTGAGAAAGAGAGAGAGAGAGAGTCCACTATGGGGACCTGACGCATTTTCAGGAAGGATGGTACGGGTAAAGTAAGTGCCCTTAAAAGGACATGCCTAGGGTCGATAGACGACAGAAAGATGCGCATAAATGTTCGAGAAATTCGCGTCTTTTACCATGGAAAAACGTCTTCTCGATTATTTTCTTCCTAGGAAAATAGAAATATACAAAAATGTTTAGTTACTATTTCAATTGTCAATTTTCTACGATGATTCTTTTGCTTTTTTTGTTTTTTTTTTTCTTTAATATTATAGATAGGATATACTTATTTCATTTTATAGTAGAGATTGTTCTCAATTTTATAAGATTAGTCCTTTTTTTTTTTCAATTCGGATATTATAATTTTATTTGTATTCGCGTTACAAGTATCTTCGTTAACTAAAATTTTTTATTTCGTAATGGGATAATTTTATGATTTTTATTTTTAATATTATGGATTGGTTTTATAATAGAGATTATTTTGTTCATCGAGATATTATAAATATTATACTTGCGTATATTACGTAGAAAGAATAAAAAAAAGTATTTCGTTCGTGTTTTAGAATAAAATTATATTTAATCATAATCGTAAATTTCTTCTATATAACGTTGTTTTGAAACACATATTATTATGATTATTATTATATTTTATCGAATATATATATTTATTCGTCGTGGTTTGCATAATCATTTTCCTATATTATTTCGTATAAAATGATGAAAACATACTACTACGAAATGAACGTTTTTTTTTGTCGTTTACGATGACGTTACATACGTAATTTGTTGAAATTCATTCGAATCTGGGTAAAAGAAAATTTTTCTTTCGTATAATTCAAAACGATGTACGTTTAACATTTCTCGACCATTCCCATCTTATCGTTGGCATTTTTATGTCGAAATGTCCCAATACTTATACATTCGAAACCATTCGACTAGATCTTTCTGCAACCCATTCCCACCCTCCCCCCCCCTTTATGTTAGAAACTCCATACTTCTTCCTCTTCCTCTTTCTCATATCCGAAAGAAATTCACGCAACCGAAAAGGATCGTTTTATATTTGTGCACCTTTTCGTTGAAGAAACTACGTTTTACTTTTACGAAATGTTACTTCCGTAATTTTTGCATTCCTTACTTCCGATTACATATATATAAATATATATATCACTTTTTAAAAATTTACGATCACAAAGTTATGTAATAGTTAACGTAAAAAACTGATCGAGAACAAAAAAATAACTTATCATAGTTCTTATATATATTTTAACATGAAATGTATATTCCGATCGGATTTAAAGCAAAAAAAAATAAATAAATATCTTTTAGAAAAGTTAGAAAATAATTGATAAGAATTGGAAATAGTTAATTACGATCAATGGAAAATTGTGGTGGTTGAAGGGAGTAAAAGGGCATTTATTCATGGTACACACACGATAACGAATTATCCGTAGAATTACAAACGGACATAAACGCGAAACAAGGTAACCTCTTGTAACGAGAAAGGGCTTTCATTTGTCGTATCACAATGGTACGAGAACGAAAGCTAGTAGTATGTATGTAGACAAGTATTATGCACTTGGATCGTTTCAACGGTTCGCTGATACCAAATACGTTTCTATGTAACAATGTAATACAAAGTGTTGCGTATGTCACATATATATATATATATATATAACATATATGTACGAGAGAGAGAGAGAAAGAGAGTGAAAAAAGCGAGAAAAACCATGGGTGTATGTAAAAGAATATACGTTGAAGTCACACGGACGATTTCTCGAGAAATCGTGCACTGGTTACGTATTCGAGTCCCTTGCGACGTCTCAGCTTCGTGTTTTTTTCCACTTATGATCATCGTACATTTTCTTCTTTACATGTTTCGAAACATCTCCGGTATCGTAGGTATCTTAGTTTTCTTCGTGCAGTTTAAATACGACACCCTTGTGTTATTTATATTTCATGATATCCATCGTAAATTTCCACTAACTATTTATTTAACACGTTAAACTTATCGACAGTTCAACTTACTGGATGATATTTTTCAACGAGAATGTAGGAAAAATGACAAATACAGATTTGATATATTATATAATATTTTCTTATATTTTCATTAATTTATTTATTTATTTATTTCTATTTATCTTTATTTATTATCTATCTTTTTTATATGTTTTTTATTATTTTATTTATCACACACAGAGTATTATATTTATATATATTATATATTATATATATTATAAGTAAACGGCAACGGCGCGATGGCAGCATTAGTTTCTGCTTCGATCATTAAGTCAAGCAACGCTGAGTACGATTAATAAATTGGATGGGTGAACCGCTTGAAGAGAAAAAACCCGATGTGCCGTTTTTTGACGCCAAACTTCCCCTCCGCCTAGTTAATAACTAGAACTAGTTCCAAGCCCAAATAAAAAAGGTTGTGAAAGTTCGGTGGGAAGGGGGGGACGAGGCTAACAACCCTACCATCAGTAAAAACAATAATAAATATTGCAATAAAAAAGCTGTTATTACTACAGGACAAAGTCCCCTAATAAAAAGAGGAAGGAAATTAAATTATATTTGTAATTAACATTACATCTTTCAATATTTATTCAGGCTATGTAACAATGGGGTAAAAAATCCCATCAATGGTTTGAATAAACAAATATAATTTATAATAATAAATAAAATAATTTGTGTAGATAATAAATATAAGACAGAAATATTAATTAAATGTTTTAACGTAGAGTTAGATATTTAATTATATACACACAGTAATTTAATAGAATAATGTTAACCGTTCGATGTGTCAGAGTGTAAATTTAAAAAAAACTTGATCGTGCAATTGATTTGATGGTAAAATACAAATGATTAGATTCGAGTTAGATAAAATTGATGAAAATGATTATTATAGAAAACGGATTTTAGATAGTTTCCGGAAGGTTGGGTTTATCGCTATTCCTATTAACGATCCTGACCCGTTTAGTTAAGGGTTACAAGGTGTTATTTGGAAATAAGAAAATTACGGTCTACTATCAGGTGGGCCAAAGTCGAACGAGTTCGTGAAAAGGGAACAGAATGATTAAAGGATCTAAGGAACGCATGCAAATCCTAGTTGGTTAATGGACGAGTAAGTATTTTACGAGTATCCTAGAGATTTACTAGTCTCGATTAAGTCACGATATCTTCCTCACTCGGTTCGCCAAAGGGTGCCAAGAGGAAATACTTAAAAATGCAATAAACCGGTTTTACGTCTTTTCTCTTGAATCTTCTCTTTAGTTGTTAGTCGAGTTACTGTTTTATCGATCTTCTTCAAACACAAAAAAATGGAATAAGTAACCCATTATTGTTCTAAACAAAAAAGAAACGCGATAGGTCAAGATTTTTAACGAGAAAATACCCGGTTTATCTTGAATAAAACGCTGGAAAAAGTTAATATTCGTTTCTTCTTTTTTTTTCCTTTTTTTTCATGATATAATTATCATTTATTAAATTTTCTTCGAAGAATAACTCTTAACTTGTATTTAAAACTTAGAAAAATGTATAATAGAAGAATTTCATTAGACCTTTTTTATAATATCGAAACGACTCTCTCTCGTCTCTATTAAAATAAAATAATATATTCATCAAATTTTCTATTCATTATTATCCCTTATATAATTTTCCAACAATCCTTAACATTCCAACGTATTAAATGTTAATCCATCATAGACAATAAAGAAATCATAAAATGAAAACAAAAAAAGAATTCCCTTAAACTCTATTATTATCTATTTAATATAATTCACCTACAATATATACACCATTAACACGTTATCCTTCATCTACGTGAAATCCATAGATATATCTTACATGGAAATAGTTAGAGGAAATATTAGAAGCCTCCTATATGGAATATGATAGTCTTCGCGTTGATTGGAGATTGGAGATTGGAGATAATAGCAATAAGGATGAATTTATTCATCCATGGATTGCAGACAGAACTTCTTGGAAGGTCTGGTGATGATGTTGTTGGGTTGGGTGGGGTTGGGGGTTGGGATGGGGGATGAATATTATCGAAATTTGAGTGCCGATGATTCCCTCCGACAAACCCTCACCCCCTCTAGGACTAATACACACACTCGGAGATTTTATACATACATATATATATATATATATCTATATATAACTCTGGCGTTTGAGGTTGGTAGACAGGATGGGATTTCATCACGGTTGGGATCAGGATAACGATCGTTTCTATGGTATCACCGAGATGGTTGGTATCATGGGCCATCCGCACATTCCGCAAAGTATGGAATGGCGATGACAACGACGATGCCGATGCGTTGCGTTCGGTTGCTGCTACCGGTCTTGTTAATAACCGGCCGCAATACTCTCTCTCTCTCTCTCTCTCTCTCTCACTCTCGCGGTGAAATGCTTCCAATAATTGGAGCCACTCCGTTGAAACAATCCAATCGAACGGACTAGACGGGACGTGGACGGACCGGACGTTCGAGCGTGACCGTAATGGGATGAATTCAATTTTTGGTTAATATCGTTTGATTCGACCAGTCGCGTAAAACCCGAATGCTCTTTACGATCTCTCTCTCTCTCTTTCTTTCTTTCTCTTTTTCATTCACTCACACATTCTCATTTATTCTTTTAATCTCGTACGATATCGTATATAAACTCAACACTATATTGAAACGTACTAGTTTCGATTATTAAACTTTATCCTTTTCATCGTCATTGTCTATCAGTTTGTAAAAATGGAACTTATTTATCTACTGGTTGGTCACTGGATATGATTGAATAATATTATAATTGAAAAAAATATTGGATGATATTTTTTGAATTATTGTTTAATATCGTAGGAAGTTAGAATCATTTTTTAAAATGAAAATTAGTAATGATTAAAAATCGAACAAGTTAAGATTCTTTAGAAAACTTCTTTAATATTTTAATGATCATCTTGTGTGTAGAATATATTGGACATTTGATTTTTTAGAGGATAATTTTGTAATCTTTTAACTCGTCGCACGTAGAGAGTTAGAATCATTTTTTAAAATGAAAATTAGTAATGATTAAAAATCGAAC
Organism: Polistes canadensis; assembly: GCF_001313835.1. Taxonomy (NCBI): domain Eukaryota; kingdom Metazoa; phylum Arthropoda; class Insecta; order Hymenoptera; family Vespidae; genus Polistes; species Polistes canadensis. The sequence continues at coordinate 153,611 of NW_014569837.1, forward strand.
AAGTTAAGATTCTTTTGAAAACTTCTTTAATATTTCAATCTTGTGTAGAATATATTGGACATTTGATTTTTTAGATGATAATTTTGTAATCTTTTAATTCGTCTTTTACTCGTTATGAGAAAAGTATATAATAATAAAGTAAGATTATTATTTTCCCCGTTCGTATAAGAGATAGGAAACATTAGTTAATGATAGATACTCGAAACAGGAAATCGAATAACAACCGCATATTATTCGAGCTTTGCACGAGAATATAATATAGTACTCGAAGGAAACGAGAGTACTATCGATAGCACCCATGAACGAGAGGATAGGAAACGTCCTTGTTGTTGAGAACTTTTACATGGCATTGAAAATGATCCTTCACCTAATAAGTTTATAATGCTACGGTTAGGGTACACTAAGAATACTCAAGTATACTTTTTTATTAATCTTCTTGACTGACAATCAGAAAATGTGAGGTAAAACACAATTTCGATGACAAATAGGATAAAAAGTTAAGTGAAAAAGAATATCGGTGAATTTAATAAGGATTAATGTTCGAACATTTAATCGATCGATTTTTAAGTAATTTGAAGTGTTTTTTTTTTCTTTTCTTTTCCTTTCTTTTCTTTTCATTGTTTTTTCTTCTTCTTCTTTTACCTTTTGCTTTTTCACTTTTCAGGTTCTTAACGCACGAGTACCATCTAATAATTCATCGTTAAGCTTGTCGGCTTACCAACCATTAGGGATGAAATTTTTCTTCTTTCCAGATATTTTGATAATATTTCGTGACACATGTGGGTCAAGTCGACAACAAGAGTTCCTTTCGAAAAGAGACGTATGTCTAGGCGAGAAAAATGAAGTTTCAGATGTTTCACCGGGAAAAGTATATTCTAGAAGATATTCAAAATATTTCAAACGATTTCTCTACGTCTTCTTTTCAACCGACAAAAAAAAGAAAAAGAAAAAAAAAAAGAAAACGTATTCTTATTTATAATATACTGTCCTGTGGAAAACAAATCAAATCTAGCGGGAAATTGTTTTATCAATTTAATGAGATTTAAGTTTTATAAAATACTCTTCGATTTGATCGAGTAAACAAATTAAATTATTTTCGATGAATTTTTCTTTCAACAAGAAATTTTGTTTGTAATACTTAACGAAATCATTCTAATTGTATTACGAAATACAATCGTGTATGTGATAACGAGAAAGAAATAATTGTGAAATCTTTTCTTAAAAAAAAAACAAACAAATGAATAGAAAACACTCGATTGTATACGAAATTATCGGATTAATTTTCTTTCTCTTAAAATGTGCAATATTCCTTTTATTTTTAAAAAATATTTTGAAAAATATTTAAAATTCAAATTTCTCGCAAATGAGAAATACGTGCGAATAATTGGATGAAGTGTGTATCCCTCATGTTAGATGATAAATTCTGCGGATGGTTTAAGAAAAAGAAGAAAAATAAGTCGGGTTTTTTGTATTTTTTTTCATTTGAAATACTAGAGGCAAGATCTCCAAGGTTAAAATATTTACAACTCGATTTAATCCCTTCGGACGTAGGAAACCTCTTCACGTAGCGATGTAGGGGATGTAGATATGGGGGTGTAAGTGAACATCTCGTTTGTGTAAAAGCTTTTGGTCTACGCGCATTAACCTTTACTTCTTCTTTCCACCACGTTGGTTGGTGGTCATAAGAAACAGCTTGTAACAAAACGTCGCACGTTGTTTCACGTTTTAGGACAAAAACAAAACTCGCTATTTTCATGATTACGCTTCTAACACTCGAAATTTCGAGAATACAATCGCGGAATCGGTTTCTTCTCTTGCGTTTTACTTGTTCTCTTTTTTTTGGTTTTATTTCAAGTGAAAATTTCTTTAGAATCGTTGCGATTTAAAACTTCGACGATACGGAAATGAGGAAACGATATTAAAAATATGTATATACGTGACATGGTTGCATAAAATTGTCATACGATTAATATTAAGATAAAATATGAATGATTATAGTATAAAAAAAAGAAACTGGTATGTGTACTTATGTATGCACGTATTTTAATGTACCAAAACGAACATAACCTCAATAACCTCAAAAATAATTTCAATTATCTCGCGTAACAATATAATAACTCAACATTTGTCGAAAATACGATAATATGATAAAATAAAATGTGAAGATAATAAATACCATTAATAAAGGGTTTTAATTAATATGTACAATCTAATTTATTTATTTACGAATTACTTCATGCCGGTAAATTTGAAATCGTTTTTCCCGCGCATCGTAAATATCTCGACAACTTCGTGGTGTCGATTTTTCGGTCGCATCTAACCTCACATTCCAAAACGCGCCAAAAAAAGTATAACCTCAATAATATCGGAATATCAGTTGGAAAAGAATATGATTAAAAAGGTCGAAAGAAAAAAACCGAAAGTAAAGTAACTAAGTAAGTATAAATTTACTTAGGTTACGATCGGAACTATAAGTATTAAGATCAGGAAGGTAAAATAACGGGTTAGAACAGTACGAAACGAGTAGTACCTTTAAACTTTGAAAGAAAGAGAGATGAAAGATTCAAAAGGAGAGTAAATAAGTTAAAGAGGGAAGACAAGACGAAAGAAAGGGAAGAAGGGATCGCTTACAGAAGAAGGAAAAAGAAAAAAAAAGCAAGAAAGAGAAGAAGAAGAAGAAGAAGGAAACCTATAAAGACGTTCGTCCAGGTCCACTTGACTTCAGACAGTGCGGAACTCCGGAACTTCAATTCCTGATCGTAAAACCGGTGAAAGTCGGCTAACCTACTCCGAGTTATACTAACAGGGGAAGGAATCTATTCCGAGCTTAGGAAAAAGAGAAACGAACGAACGAATGAAAGTGGAACAAAAAGTAAAGAAAAGAAAGGGTGGAGGGTAGAAAATTTTCAAGAAGAGAAGAGTAGGAGATCGTGGTGGAGGGAGAGGGGCGTTTTAGGCTTAAAGAAAAAGAAAAAAAATGAAAGCATAAGCTTACCGTATAAGCATGCATGCACGCACGCACGCATGCATCCACCCACGCACGTGGCTCTTCCAGATGCGAAACTTTACGAGATTTTCTCTCTCTTTTACACACACACACACACATACACATACACGTTTCTTATTTCTTTTTCTTTTTTTTTTTTTGGAACAGAAGTACCGTCTCCGAAAGTCAGTCATCTCTTTTTATCGGAATACAGTCGGAGACTTCCCACCCCACCCCCCCCTCCACCCCCGTTCGTTTCCGTTTCCTTTCCATTTTTCCGCGCTCAAGCGGACATTCAATCATAAATCCTGACTTTCACGTTGCTAGGAGTATAGTAGTAGTAGTAATAGTAGTCAGGAGTATTCCGCTAATCCAGACTTGCGCGTGTACACCACGTCGAGGACGAAAAGACCGATTCTTGGCATGAATTCAAAAGCCCACGGCTTATATCAACCCCCGTTTGCTACGCTACGTCAATCTCAACTTTTCTTTATTTCTCTCTGTCTCTATCTCCCTGTCTCTGTCTCTCTTACTCTTTCTCTCTTTTTTTTTTCTTCTTTATTTCTTTCTAAAGCTTTAGCTTTCTTTCTTTTTCATTCTCTTTCCGTTTACTGAAATATATAGTAGGGAATTTGGATGAAAAGGTTACTTTAAAGGTTCCTTATTTTAAAATTCTTTCATACGTTAATATATATTATCTCGATCAGGTGTGTCTGTGTGTGTATATATAATATTTTCTATATGATATTATGTGGATCTAATGTGAACAATAGAATTATTCTTTTCTTTTTTTTTTGATTTTTGCATTTATTTAAATATCGCATTAACCAAACTGATTGTAGGATTGAGGATTGTCAAAAAACGGAAGGGTTTATAATTAATTATGAAATTGTCTTTAAAGGGTTAACCTTATATTGAATTACGTTATTAATACGAAGAATATTTTCTATAATATAATATATGATTCATTGTTAATATTGCACACAGTACGTATCATACGTTTTCATTTAGAAAATAATAATAATACTTCAAAAAATTATTTATAATTATAGAACAAACAAAAAAATTTGATTTTACATTAAAAATACATACACAGATAGGATAAGATTGATATTTATAAATTATATATATATACATACATTAGTGTTCACAATACGAACAAAGATTGGATTGAAAAGTCATTCCTGTCTCTGGAAATAATTGAAAAACACGTGGATAATAATTCGCATAATTCTCTCTCTCTCTCTCCAAGAGTTCGTCACGTTTAACTGATGTTTCTCCTCCTCCTTCTTCCTCCTTCTTCCTCCTCCTTCCTTTCTCATCTTCTACGATCAAATTCTACCCCTACTCTCATTGTTATTGAGATAATGGAATAAAATTATACGCGCGATGCTAATTGATACGAGGGAGAGAACGAGTTCTACTCGACAACGAGATTGAAATGTCACCGAGCTGGATTACTCTCTCTCCCCCCCCTCCTCTCCCCCTTTCCCACTCTTTCTCTCTCTCTCTCTCTCTCTCTGTCTATCTATCTATCTTTCTTCAATACTACGAGAAATGGAGGCAAGGGTGCGTCAAACGAAGGGCGGCTTTGACAGGTACTTGAGCGCACTTTCATCTTCCGGTCACTTATTCCCAGTGGGCCCTTTTCTCTATCCATCTCTCTCTGTTTCTCTCTTTCTCTTTCTCTTATACTCTCTCGACCTTATCTTCCTATTCCATCGATCATAACGCACAAATCCATTCGTTCCGCCATTATGAAAAACCCTGACAGAAATTCTCCGAAAGGTTTTTTGGATTAATTTCGATCGGGTCTTTAGGGATTTAGGGTAACGAAATGAATAGTAATTCGTTATAATATAATAATAATAATAATAATAATCTTATTGTTAGATGTATTTTTTAATTAATTACATCAATAAAATATAACTAATAATTATTTAATTCTTTAATACAAAATATTTATATTCGCGATATATTTAGAAATAATATTTATTTATTAGAATAATTAATAAATATATTTGTAAGTACATAAAAGAATGAAATTTCATATTGTGTTAGAACAAAGTCAAACAATTTTCCACTTTCACGCGAGAATTCGTCGATTTCTCCAACGACGAATCACAGTTGGGAATATGTAAAAACGGGAGGGGGGTGAAGGAAGGGGCTAAGTGCAATTAAATTATTAACGCGAAACGCGTTGTTGTTAAATACGAAGCAAAGAGAAATTTGAGTAAAAGGAGTAGGATGAGATACCGCTGAAGAGAATGATGCAAGGTAATCTGACAAAATAATATTAGTAAATGTTATATACACACACATAGGTATATAATATATATATATATATGTGTGTGTTGGCTTTGGTTGCATCGGTCTTGACGTAGGCCGCGACGTTGCAGCAGCCAACGTTAAGCACTGGGACACGCGACCTGACGTTACGTGGGAAAACTCAGCACGTGTGTGCTGTCAAGTGCAGTGAGAGACCCCGACAACCCATCGCCCACATACTCCCCCTTTCATCCCCTTTACGGGACCCCCCTTCGTCGTCATCCACCCTAACTAACACCACCAGCCACAGTTTCAGCCGCGTTTCGTATGCACGTGACACGTTACAACGTTGTACACCGAATATTCTCCTCTCTATTCCCCTTTTAGGTGCCCTACCAATGCTAATAGTTGAACGTGTAACGCAACTAGAGGTTCCTGTCGTTGTTGCTACTAGTCCTTTGCTTGTTGTACTCTAACAGTCGCATTATTTCTAACCACGAACATGATAATGGAAAATTAATCCGAAAAATGTTAACTACCTTTTATGTTTTCGGTCTTTTAATTGGAAATCGAATTGTTCGTTTGTAGGTGTGTGTGTGTGTGTATACTTGGATATTAGATTGTTCAAGTAATACTCGAGAATAGCTAATCCTATCTCTTTTCTTTTTACTATTTGCCAGATTTTTCTTACCCTATTCTCTTTTAACTTGTTGGTTTTTCGGTAAAGAAGAGTTAATTGGTTACAGTTAATTAGTTTTGCTTTTAACGAGGAAACACTTTTTTTAATATGAAACGTTTCGTACTTTTTCGATGATCATTTTTTTAAATTCTTTACTTTAATATATTTCTATGGTTGTTGTATAATTCGATATATAATACAATAAGAAAATATAAATTGTTTGTGTATTTTTGGATATTAAATACGTGTTAATCTTATATAAGATTATTATACGAAATATTCTTTTCTCAAAAAAAAAAAATCATAGTAGCACGTGATTAAACGATATAAATTCAAGGAAACAGAGTTCAAATGAACGATTAATAATGGCTCGTCCAATATTCGAGAATAATACGAGAGGACGCGTTGATACAAATGTGTTCAGTTGTAGTTTCATACCATCGGTAGTATAATCGTTTAATCCATTACTTCGAATTGCTTGATGGAACGACACTTTCGTTCCTGAATATTTCCTATTCCTCCTCTGGTTATCGAGTTTTTTATTCGATAGATAGGTAGATAGATAGATAGATAGATAGATCATCGTATCGATTTCTTCGTTTAATTGATCGTGATCTTGCAAAAAAGATGATTTCAAAGATATCTACAAATAGAAACAAACGTAGATACCCAATACAAATTTTAGAAGATTTTAAATAAATTTTCAGGATACTTCTGTTGATTATTGTTGATTAGATTATCATGACGTTGTAACACGTAAAACGTTTAATTCGTTGAGACGAGTAACCAAAGTGAAATGATAAATTTTCGAGTTAACGTTAGCTAGGGTCGGGTTGTGCTAGTTTTGGTTTTATTCGTGGATAGAATGAAAGAATTGGGACACGATTTTGTTCGAATGAAAAATTAGTTTCACGCGGATCTAGGAAAATCGATCTATCGATTAATCGGTCGATTGGCCAGTCGTATCGAATCGATTGCACACAAAATAGGATAAATCGTTGAGGACAACCGATTGTAAAAGGAAAGTCTCATGGATATCCTCGATAATAATTCATGCGACCACAGTAACTGGGTACACGCACCGGGAATTCGTGATTTATTAGAGATTTAGTTAATATCGAAGTGGAGTTTTCGGTCTACGATATCGACCACCGAAAACATCTGGACTCGGTTCCACCATCGGTTGTACAAGAAACACTCATTCGTTATGTTTGACGGAATATTCGATAGAAAATGCATGATTCACAATTCCAACACCGACAATATCCCACCTATCACGATCATCTTTATTTGCTCGTTTAACCGATTCCATTTATATTTAATAGATCGTTATTACGTTTCTAGTAACGTTTAAATGAATCCTTATTTTTATTTTAAATAAGTTTCCCCGCATTATTCAACACATTCTTGCAAGCGAATAAATCATTATTTATTTCATCATCAATTGATATCTTCGAATTAGAGGACCATTTAAAGTTAACACCATTGAAAAGAATTTAGGTTTTCCTGTTGATGCATATTTGTAATGCAGAAAAATTATAAAACCTATCCTGATTCTATTAGAGGACACTTTATATTCTTAATTGTTCTACGAATATTTGAATATTTAAAAAATTATAATTATAAAAAAATGATAACACAACGAGAATATTAATTTACAATTAATAAACTATCGTTTAGAGAAAAGTACAAAAAAAAATAAGTACAGCCATAGAAGGGAAGAAATTGTGAAATACATTCAACTTAGGGTAGTATCCTACCAAGAATAGCATAAGAGATCGGAAGTTCTGACAAACGGGGTAAGGGGATTCGACGAGGCGTGGGTGAATTGAGGAGGGGAAAAATAGGGGGTGTGGAGGGAGTGAGAGGACAACAGTACACTCAGTTGAGGAAAATGTTGAACGGGAGTCGATTCCGTAGTAGTTTCCTTGCTTGGCATCATCGATATATAATATAAGTTTGGTGGACGTCGATAGGGATAGACGAGTTTCCTTGCAAAACTGGTACCCCAAACCATCTCCACCACCATCACCACCATAACCATCACCTTCAGGTAGCAAGCTAGCTAGCCGGCTAGAATTCTAGGGTCCCGCAGGAAACTGGAAAAGCATCGGACCGTGTGCGTGCGTGGCTCCGATATGTATCTGTGTAACTATCTGTGTGTGTATTTATCTGTGTGTATGTGTATACACTAGAATCGATCGATCGATTCTCGACAAAGTAGCCGGGTGAGAGGCAATCGCCTATTCCGACGGACTTGACAGGTAATACCCGTGGTGAAACTTATTGCCAAGTCGGTACCGAATTGTAAATCAGCTCGCGTACTACGAAACGTCTCCATTAGAGAGGGTACCTTAGTTGGGAGGATTAAAGGTACTACTAGATATAACCTCATCTTCGATAGATACTCTTGAAGAAAACGATTTCTTTCTAAATGATCACTAGAATTAACTAAACATATAAAGATTCTTATAAAACTAGAATGAGAACTGATACTATATTGTTTTCGGTAATTAAAAAATAAATCACAAGTTTGTATATTTATTCTGTTAGATATTTGTTTCTATAAATTATACACAATCTATTTGATTTTTATTCAATTTATAATTTAATAATATTAATCAAATATTCCAATTGCAATTGAATCCTATCGATCATATATAATATTTCAAAACAGGACATAATTTTAGATTTAGAAGACAATTGGTACAAAATTCTTTCATTCAGTTGAATTTTCATCTCAAATCAACCAATCACGTCCGATCAAATACGTAATCCCTTTTCTCTCCTACTCTTGCTCATATTCCTACGGGATATAATACGAGTTTTGTACGAGCCTGCTTGCGTCGACGTGCCAGCATCTCGGGGTGCTATGAGCTATGGTGGTGTCTCTTCCCTTTGGCACGTACCACATAGAGAGAGAGAAAGAGAGAGAGAGAGAAACACGTACATATTGCGCACACCATGATGATAAAACACGCGTGTAACGTGCCACGCGTCAGCCTGTCTACGTCATTCGATGCACATTAAGCTTTCTCTCACACACACACACACACATACACATACTATATCTGTCTTTCTTCGCATAGAGGAAATGTGTAATGCGATTAAGTACGTCGTTCAATGTGGAAACGAGACGAGACGAATTAGTCGACCACTACCACACCTCCCCCCGAACCTACACCTACCTACCCCATCCCACCCCATTCCTCATCAATTCTCAACCCACTCCTGGGTGATTCTCCTCGGAATACCTATATTACTATGCGAGATGGTACAACGCGTTAGGGAATGGATATTACGAAACTCATTTGTGGGATTACGTTAATGATTATTGCGTTTTAAATAGAACGAACGTGCTTTAGGGCTATAACGCAAAACGTGATAAGAAATCGTTTTTTTCCTCCCCTCCCCCTTCCCATAGTTTTTAATTGACGAGAAGATTTTTTTTTTCTGTCCTTTTTTTTCTTTTTAAACCACCCCTTCCCCTTTACCTTTTTGGCCTGTACCGTATGTGTAATTTGTTACTTCAAATTAGAAGTAACAAAAAAACGAATAGGGGTTTTCTAATTTTTTTTCCAGTTTTGAAAAGATTATGCTAATGTACGATTTTAAGGATATCATTTATGGCATTGAAATGTTTAAACAGTTTGCGCGAATAATTTGTGTTTATAAAGAAATTCTATGAATTTGATATATTTAATTAATTATGTTAATTTTAGAAAATATTTTTTGAAGAAATTCTTCTTTCTCTTTTCTTGCATATACTTTGTAACACAAGAAGAAATATTATATAATTATATTCTTTTTTACGACGAGCACTTTCACTTAATAATAATACGTGAATTTCCATTGACATATATATATGGTATTAAGTATATATTCGTATAATAAAAGTTACAGGATCAAGAAATCAAAGGACACTTTCAACCCTCTCTTCTCGTGCTCGGTACAATGAGTCCATTAGCTAGGGTCCAAACCTTTTTTTTACGAGCCAGACATTTTTTTTTCTCTCCCCTGTTTAAGGATTGACTAATTTTTTTCAATCTAAATAATTTCATTCTACGTTCTTGTCATTTCTTGTTTTTTTTTTTTTAATCGTTTTATCCTTTTTTTATTATTCTCGCGTCAATTTATTTTATTCGAAATAAATATATTTATATACGAATAAGATATATTAATTATCACATTATTATTATTATGAACTTGACCCTTCAAAAAGTTAGATGAATATAAAATTAATTTCGCGTATTGCAATTGAACTTATTCGACGAAAACAAATCGAAACTAAACGAAACTAAATGTTAATCGGTTTGACCAACCCCGTTATAATGCGAGGTAATTTCGATTATCGATAATCGTTTCGACACAAACACGTACATATACACACACACGTTAGATAATATACACGTGCACGAGTAGATACGACACCATACAATTGGTTGCTCCAACAAAAACCATCGTGGTCATTCGAATGGAGATTACTATTTCACGAGAATAACTTTTTCTTTTACAAACATTGAAAGAAACATTTCCATAGGTACCGCCAAATTTCATCGCTCACGTGGGAGAATACACATACATACATACATACATACATACACGCATACACAGAAATTCGTCAAAATTGTTCACATCTCGCGTGAGTAATTCAATACACACGCGTACATTTGCAACATTCAAAATACATTAGTAAATTTAAATGAAATACTTTTTGAGATTCCCCAGTTCCCCGTTCTCCCCATAGAAAAAAAATTCATCAAAGAAAAGACGATGAAAAAAACAATTTCTTGTTTTTATTTATGAAAATAATTTTAGAATAAATCGATGCGATCTGTATGTGCGTGTGTATGTGTGTATACAAATGGGTTACATTAACTCACATGTGCCAGAGGCAGGTTTACGCGAGCGCATGTGTTGCATGGGATAGGAAAGGGGAAGGAAAGGGGGTAATATGGGGGTAATGGGGAAAGAGGGGGGTCTCGGAGGTACGCTCGAGAGAACGACACGCATCGATGGGCACGTCGAGGTAGGCGAAGCCGAATATGTGGATTTCCTACATCCGGTGCATGCCAACACAACGGTCGGGGATCGACCGATAAATTATGCGAGTCCATTTAACCGTCGATTCTCGCATCGCCATAGCCAACCCCTGTCCCCCCACCCCCCATAGGTTAGCGAAAATTTTCTCGCCTGACTTCCATATGATTTCTTTACGATCAGTTTCAATCCGATTTTGGACACAATGGTGTCCTTCCTTAAACGGATATACGAATTATATATTTAGATACTTTGCATAATAATTATCATTAGTATTATATAATTTTTTATTTATTTATATTCCGTCCCTTTCGGGTTTGGAGGGCTTCCGGATACACTTTTCCTTTTTACAAAAATTCAGAAATTCCAAAATTCAAACAAACAACTATTATACATATCATTAGTATTATATAATATCGTTATTATATTATAGTACAAATGTATTATTTTAACACATAGTAATAGATGAAACAATAAATAATGGAATTGTGTGTACACACAATTTGATTACAAATAAAATATATTCATAATTAT